>NC_067195.1:79233880-79542943 GCF_000699445.3 Schistosoma haematobium
CTGCCTATCCACCAACCCAGTTAAAGCACTGGACATTCACTTTTCATAAACAACACCCTGTCTCGAGAAGGCAGTGAGTGGGACTTCCCTGGCAGTGGCTGTATGCGTATGACCAGCTAACTCTCCCCACCCTCGGTCATACCAAAGCATTTGGGTGCTCCATACACACAGAGATTTAACATTAAAATTGATTCTAAAAGACCATATATCAGTCTAAAGTATCACATTATAGATGATTGTATCCAAAGCACACAAATTGGCCAAGTTAACAACAAATGCATGAAAATAATGTAAAATAAAAAGTCAAAAAACGCTGTTACTTCAGAAAATAAACTTAATAAAATACTATTACTTTTAAAATTTGAAGACGGATAAAACAAGTCGGTACACCTGTAATCGATTCAACACTATTATCATTGTATATTCTATGCCTATATTAAGCTCACAATACTTAGTGGTTTTTTAAATTGAGACTAGCCCCATTTTGTATCTAAGGTATCTTCACTAGATCTTACAACGTATATAGGAAGTTGGCACTCATTACACATTTTAAATAGTACTGTAGCAGCTTCAAGAGCTTTGTTTGTTATTTATCACAATAAGATTATTGGTTTATAACATTTAAGTCAACTAGATGTCATTTAGTATTTATAAGTTTAAAGATGTGAGCACTGATTTAGAGACCTGTGATAAATTATATTAGTTGTATGATACTTATTCACTATTGTTAAAACCGTATACTTGTTGCTTAGAAGTACAGTTTTGCTACTTCACTTTTAATAATAATAAAATTTTATTACTTTTAAAATATGATTCATGTCACCATTTTTGTTTTTACGTGTTTTATATCTTCATTTATTTACTGTTTAGAATCTAGCGGAGATGAAATGACTATTTTAGAAGGTAATATTTTGCGTGATGCCGGTCTGGCTAGTAATAGAGAGCATCCTTTAACATCGGATGAATTTCCTACCGCAAGTAGTGATGAAAATCACGATTCAGTACTATCAAAATCTGATTTTCGACGATGTATATCTAGTGATAAATTATCAGGGACAATAAGTCAATGTTATCCTAATTTGCCTATATGTAGACAACGAGTAAGATCAGTGAGTTTCTGTCAACGTGATCAACATGTAGATTTCTCACCTAGGGATACAGTAGAAACACTGCATCATACATTGTGCAATTTGCGGTAAGTATAATGTTGTCGTGAATTTTAATTATTATTCGTTATTTGGCTGTAACCAAAGTTTATTAGTAAACTGATTACTGTTTTGCTTGGAGACAGCCTAGGAATTTAGAGACTACCATGAATCATTGAGTCGGAGTTTTGAACTTACTCTATTTGTTTCTTGCTGAGTGACAGGGTAATTTCAGTAAACGTCAAACGATAATTGTGACCATCTGCTTATTACAACCACTTGAATCAAATTAATAAGTTTGCGGGGGGTATTTCAGAGGTTCAGTCAGTCTAATCTCAACCATTAGCTTTATGACTCCAGTTATTCTCTTGTTCAATATGGTGCGAGTTTTCAGATTTCGCTAATAGTCATTACGGAATACACTTTTATGAACCCAAAATTTTCCTACTAGAAGACGTTATCAATAGTAAACAACAAAGGTAAACTTAGCATTTGGACTCGGTGATAGTCAAAATGTTTTTCGCATCTAACTGTACCACTAGTAAGACTAGGCTACTTTAAACTAACTGTGAAGCATGTAAAACATGGAGCAATACTATACAGTTCTCCGAAACCCCCATGACGTTTGATGAAATACTTAAAAAGGCGGTTCTTAGTTCCTCTTACGCCTACTTCATTTTGGAATCGTAGTTAGTATTTTGTACTTCTGAAATGGGATGTCCGAATTAAAATCGTACGCACAAACCTCAAACTGCTTAATTAGTTGTCTTTCCCCATTTTAAGGAAAATATGTGATTCTTAGTTGACATTGACATGTAATTTCGTGAGACTCGTCACTCTTTTTGTTGTTGTTTAGACGTTTCTTAATGGAAACAGACGTCAGGCTATCAGATATTGTTTAATGTTGTTAGGATACTATGCTGAAATGTAACAGAAATTGTAGCACTAATTTATTTACCACAAGAGTGGTTGAATAAAAATGTTTAATAAAACTTATGAAAAAAAGGTATTTATACTCGGATTCGGTTCAGTTGTTTATTATTGAATTCATCTGATCCGGCATACACTTTTTGCTAACTGTCCATGCGTCCATTCTTATTTTTTAGTGTTTTTTTTTCTTTACTACAATTCTGAGCAATAATGTGTAGCATTTAGCTTTTCCTCATTAACCTGACCGTAGCTGCTATCTTGACGCGGTGGTCGGGCTTTCCTATCGTGATGACCCAACCGAGCTATATTGGCTGGAACACATGTTCCTGTATGTTCTACCATGCTAGGCAGGTCGATTGGAGGACGGTGAGACTAAAAGCAGCAACTCAAGATCTAAGGGCGAAGTCGTACTGCTGACTGTAGAGGGGTGTGACAGCAGTGAGGTGTTTCCCTTGGATAACCAGCATCTGCAGCGATGCTGCCTTCTCACAAGGAAGGAAGGAGTTAGAAAAGTTCGACCCTAAAAATGTCACACCTCACTTTACCTCACGGATTTCCGTCTCCGGCGGTAAGGCCCTTTGAAGAACGGAGCTAACAGGTTAAACACTTCCCACAAAAAGGCCGTGTGCGTCCAGCCTCAAGCAGTTGTCCCTTGGGCTCTGTGGCCACGCTCCCAGGTCATTAAGACCAACACTAATCTGACTTCACTTTCAACGTCCTCAAGAAATACCCTACCACGGTGTGGGCAGCTGGGAATCGACATCAGCCCTCATACCCGTAGCAGCACACGAGACCAAGTTGGTCATAATCAAATTCTTCCTACACATCTTAATAACTCTCTTATCTCCACTACTAGCCCTTCTCACGTTCCTTTATCACCTCGCGCCGCTATTGCAAACAATTCGAGTACGTGGAACGTTATTCCCGGTCTCCTGAAATCATGCTCCAAACTTCATGTAGGAGCTTTTAACGTCCGAACACTGTGCCAAATTGGACGATAGGTTTCCTTAGATAGGACTTTAGAATCTCGCGTCATTGATGTGTGTTGCGTCTCCGAAACGCACATACAGGATCCGAGTAGTGTCATTTATCTGACCTCACCACATCAAAATAAAGCGCCATATCGATTCACGCCTCGTGTATCCAGAATTCCTGATGCTGCTTCTACTCAAACACAACTGGTCGAGTGAAAGCTTATAGCGAACTATCGTCAGAATTGATTACATCAAATGGTGTTCGTCAGAGCTCCCCATTCTTGTTTAACTTTGTCGTTGATGTGCTTTTAAAGATGACACTTTCCTCATCTAAATTTCCAGGGGTCGAACTTCTACCGGTAGATTCACTTGTTGACTTAGAATATGCCGATGACATAGTTCTATTTGGTGAAGACGCTGACAAAATGCAGAGCCTTCTGACCACTATAAGCAACAATGCAAGCATGTTCGGGATGCGATTCTTCCCCTCAAAATGCAAAATTTTACTTCAGGATTGGGTTGCAATGATAGGGAGTGAAGTAGTTTAGCGTGTCGACCGCTTCACTTATCTTGGAAGTTTCATCAGACTTTGTTGTCTGGTATGTGACGAAATCTCAGCACGAATACAGGAGGCTCAACTAGCTTTTGCCAACTCGCATCATTTATGGCGTAGGCGAGATATCCGTTTACCAACCAAAGGACGTGTTTACTGCGCAGCAGTTCGTTCGTCCTACTTTATGGCAGTGAAACGTGGCCGATAAGAGTAGAAGATATTCGTAAGTTACTAATTTTCGTCTCTTCCTCGGTCGGATAAGACTAGACAAACGGTTTTACTGATTTTCCTCATCCTTTGTTCGTTTTCCTTCACCTCCTTTTGTATGTATTCTCCACTGTCAGATCTTCCGCACACTTAACACGACTTCAATGATCGTTTCTGTAATGCCTATTCTCTCGTTTTCTGACGCACTTCTTGTATTGAATCCTTGGTTGAAAGTTTTGCCATTTCTGTCACTTCCAGTATGTCTGTCATCTTACTGTCAGTTCGTATTTTCTGCTTTCTGTAAGTAGTTATGTAATCTATTTGATTGTTATCATTGACTCATAAACTGATTTGATTGCTTTTGGTAGTTTTCATAAATGGAGGTAGATATTATTGTATTTTAAGGTAAAGCCCGATATGACAGTCTAATTGAAAGCAATAATGTTCACTTATATATGTTGTGATGGTTTTCACGATCGGAACTTCTAATATTTATAATGTGTTCGTACTTTAAAAGATCATTCGTTGTGGAGGATGTTACCTTTTTTATCGATAATTCGTTTCACAGGAAAAATCTCCGCAAACGTGATGCTCGCCGTCATCGTGCAAGTGGTGGAAATTCAAAACAATCAGAAAATGGCAAAAACGCGCCTTCTAAAACGAGTGTTGATATTAATACTCCTACACTTAGTACATACATATCTTCAAACGGTTCATTGTCTTCGTCGATTGAAGTTGACCATTGCAGCAAGAATTCCAGTAAGTTTATTCGACCATATAGTGGTCAAAAATATTTCGACAGCTTCCTACACAGCATTTTAATTAATAACTCTTCATACTCTCACAGTTATACTTATTCTCTTCCTCCGACAGGTTGCTTGGTTTCGGAACAAAACAATCCTAATTCAACCGAATCTATTCGTACAAGTACATTTCACGATTCCTTCACTCTTCATGAATCAAAAACTAATATCCCTGTACATTCTCGTTCTGATTCTGATCGTGAGAACTTACCTATTTTACATTCCGAATCCAACCACTCGCAGTCATCAAGTTCCAAAGTTATTTCAAAATGTGATGAGGAAACGTCCGAAACTGTTCCCAAACACCCTGAAACTATCGATGCTGATGGTATAACAAATAGTAACTTTTCAGCTGTTCACTTAACTGCATCACCAATTTTAGAGTTAGATGAAGAATGAATTTTTTGTGTAAACTCTTTGAATTTATTTCTTAAATAACGCATTTGGGTTAATTTAATAGGATTGAGTTTGACTCATATAATAAGAACCCTTTAAGCGTTATTTCATATTGTCTTCGTGGGCGTTTGTTTATTGTATGCACTTTATCTACCCTGAATTTCTACAGTCTTATTCTTTATGCATGTTTACATCTACCGAAGTGCTAACTTTTGACATGTAGTGAAAATCATCCACCAAACATTTTCTGTCGTGTGGAAGTATTATTAAAGAGAAGAAAATTTGTCGCAAAATGTGAATCCCATCGAAAGAAGCCGATAAAGGTTGGGCTTTATACTTCATGATGGTGCCTTAAACTAGAACAATTTATTGCCGAACTGGGTTTACATCTCTTCAACATCGGTAGATTAAACTGAGTGGCTCTGATCGCTCAAGAGTTGGGGCGAGACCACTAGGATTGTCAGAGTCTATCGCGAACTTTAAAAAGTTGATGTTTCAAAGCGGCTCCACTGTCTAGATTAGTTAGTCGTACCTCTGTTCCTGATAGAATAGTCAAGATATCAGCCATTGTTAATACAAAGGGCAAGTTGACTGTTTTAGACTTGCGTTCAATGAAATTTCCTATGAAATTCAACCTGCGATCAAAGAATACGTTAGACATCAGTGGCAGAGGTGCCCAGTCTCGGCATTTTTGCACCTCGCATAACTACCAGGAGTCGATAATTGTCCGGACTCTAAGCATGGTTTAATATCACCTCGCTACATGCAGAAGTATCTCCGTTCACAGCGTAACGTACTAATACTGTGCACAAAGCGTGTTTAAGTACATCCGATTTATAACGGACGATGGTAGAGGGTTTCGTGAGTAGGAAAGCAAATTCGAGAGAACAATGCAAACGCGAACATCTATACTGATAATAGTTGTGGAAAGCTTCGGTTGAGGAAGTGTGGCTAAAATAATGTGACTTATAACGTTCACTTGGTATGCGAGTGACAGAAGGCTGACCTAGGGTCGGACAGTGTTGCCAGGTTTGTCTTTCAGGATACTTTAAAGTTCGACTATGGTGGCGGACTGTCTAGACCAACCATTCCTCTCTGTTTAAAATACGAGTGAGAGACTCACTGGTGATGATTCCCAGCTGATTGTTTTGTGAGTTGACCTTATTTTAGTTTTTCATGTGTCAGTTATCTCACTCCTTGTTTCCTGTATACCCATGTTTAAGACCCCGCGAAGTCCTGAACCTTCTTTTTGAGAAATAAGCTGATGTTCTGTGTCATTCAATCACGAGAATGCTTATCCTCAACATATTTCATATCGAAAATGTGAAGAGAGATAAAGGTAGTCTCGATGACGATAAAAGATTCTGACAATAAGTATGGAAAATTTGTGCCCATACTGATAACTTAACCTTCCCTACAACAATGGAGAGACATTGCTACTCTCACTTTAGACTATTTAAAGTTGCTACAGATATTCAGGTTCTGACACCTTCATAAACCAAGGATACCATATCAGTGAAGTCAGAAATGTGTGTTCGAAGATATATTAGGAAGGTTTTTGATATGTTGGAAATCATTTAATCTAAACAGGCTAGTAGTCGCATGGATTACTTAATACGGTTCATTCACTCGCGATCTGATGCGAATATAAGCGAGCATTTTCTACTAGGCCATCTTCAATGTTAAAGATTTACTGCTAAAGCTGAAGAGAGCATTGGTCCGTGTCACTTGGCTTACATGTATAAAAGAAATACTTCGGATGCTGTTGTTAGCCTGTATCGTAATATACTGTTCAATTTAGGAAACTGTAGGGAGTATGTTTGATGCGCGTTGCAATACCACTTCTATCTTTGAATCTGTTCCAAGTACTATTAAATAATTTTGATGGCATCAATACCATTAGATGGATAAACAACTAACTATTTTCTTATGTTTCTGGAAGTGAACAGTGCATTGTACTTAGGAAAGTTCTACGTTTTAAATAACTCATGGTGTGTCAAAAGCATTCATTCTTTCACCTTTCCTCATTTTTCCTGTATTATTACAAAAAACACTTTTGTTGCGTAAGAAGATGATCTCACTGTATGTACATCAATTTCCGTCTCTTCATATTTCCATTGAAACTAATGTGTGCATTTGTTCTTTTAACCATTGCCTATTGTTTATGGTCTCATACCAAATCCTTCTAAGTGTCAAACTGCCATTTTTGGACCAAGACATGAATATCACAAACACCCTTCTTTGATCGCTCAAAGCCTAGAATATTGGAGAATCTACTGTAAAAGCAGCGCTTATTTATCTTAATATAGTCTATCCACAGGTCTCTGTTGGACTGCTCATGTTTTCTTAGTATCGAAGGTACTTTTCGTTTGACTTATTATATTGAGAGGTTACATGCTTTTGGCATTATTCGACATTTAATTTTGTGATTTGTAATCATTGTATAATATCTTGCAAACCACATCATTCGCATTTTTCGCTTTACACCTCTGCTAGTGAGATGAGAGGCCGGTAAATTAAAGTTCGTCAACACGAGCAAGGTATAAATGCCCCACCATACCTTAACTAAAGTGTATAATATAAGGCAAACAAGCTCACTGATTTTCATACTTGTTGTGGATTAATTACTTTTGTGAATTTGTTACGCCGACAGCATACTTATTTTGCCTTAACTAGAGTTATTTCGACCAAAGTTTGGAGTTTTTCAAATCGATTTCATGGCACTCTTCCTTTCGTATATTTCCACACGTAATACTAGATGTAGGTTGTTGAGATCACAAAATAGTACATCAAGACCTGGATGAAAACCATCACCGTCCCAAAATGTCTCGATCTGACTGGAAATAAACGGCGGTTCAAAAGATGAATGCTAGCCCCGCAAAAAGCTCCTGTTTATTTGGTAGTCCATTGTTAGTCTACCATTTTAAATTGAAGAACACTCTGCCAGAGCTTCTAAGTAAGACTAGGCTAAACACTTAGTTGGTTTTCGAGTACACAGGTCTTACAAGCGAATTATATCAAGGCCTGTATAAATAGATTATTCTCTTTAGGAGTCATATACAAACAATCGTAGTCTGAGAGACAAATCCCATAAACTGAGAGTATCGACGGACGAATTTAAGCCACCCATCATATCTGTGGCCTAGATTTGGTTAGTCTAAAACTCGGACGTAACACCAGAATTGTTGGTGTACAGTCACATAAGAACTGATAGAAATGGAGGGAGGAAGTGCGGCAGGTTCTTTGCCTGCGTAACTAATGTCCTAAAAGTCCATACCTTTGTGAATACCATGGTGTAACTTGTGAAGTCAGCAACTGTAAACCCGGATTTGAATGTTGTACATTTATATTTGGTGTCATCCATGGTAGACCGACCTGATCAGCTGATGACTTTATTTTGGATCACAATCAGACATAAAGTAAAATGGTCAGTAAATGCTAGCTCATAATTTGGAGATGCATGATCCAAATTTCCGGGTAACCTTAACCAAGTAATGTCCCTATTTCTGTCGTGCATAGTACAACGTAGATCAAACAACCGTCCACCATGGATAAGCGAACATGTAAAGAAACTCCTAACACGTATGAAGAGGCATCAGTGTATGTTTATCTCTACAGGCTCTAAACAGTACAGATCCACTTACTGTAACACCACCAAGCAAAGCGTTGATAAGTAAGGCTAAACTTTGGTATAAAAAACATTTTGATAGAGATTGCAAAAAAGTTTGAAAAGGATGTTCACTTACATGAAAAGTTGAAACTGGAGAAGAGTTGGGGCCTCGCTGTTATGACCGATGCTCTCTCATTTATCACGTGACTAAATCGTGAATCAGAATACCGACATGTATGAATTTACCCCAGTGCTATGCCAATTACGGGTTAACCAGCACCAGTAACCTTGAGTCAATTCTGAATCCTTATTGGTTCTAGGTAATAGTGGCCTCTCATCTAACCCAGCCCGTTCAGTTAAGAACACAATATCCGCTTCCACTGTATGAATTACATAGTTCAGACATACGTGGTGTATATACATACAGACCAGAACGCACCACACCATAAAATGCAGTATAATGATTATACAAGATCAAGCCAATAGTGATGGAATATGGGAGATTGAAGCTAAAACAATTTGGAATAAGCTAAAAATGGTATACCTTATAACGTAGCCAGTAGATCAAATGAAAACTTATGATAAAAAATATAAATATATACAATCTAGTTACTCAGTCCTTATACAATGAAATTCTGTATATAATAACAGTCTATATATGGGTCCCCGATGTTTTAATTTTTTAAGGTAACAAACCTTGTTTTTGGTAAACGAAAGTACCTTGACATTGTGAAGAAGCGATGTTACCAGGTATGAAGACTTGTCAAAATATTTTGGTAACGTGTTTCCTACTGACTATTGTGCGTACCAACAATTAGTTCTAACGAGTGCGGCATGTTGATGGATCTTGTATTTTTTTAGAAGGAAGCTGTCGTGTGAACACTTCGACAATTAAACCAGATAATTCCACGGGTCCTTAAGATATTTATCCCAGCATCATCAAAGCCCTGTCGGTTGTAATTGTTGAACGTTTGTAATGGTATTTGAATTACTTACTGAATTCACTAAGTAAACTACCTACCTGCTGTCGCTTAGCGTTATCTCCGTCCCTCGTAACCCTAAATTATTTGAATAATGTCTAACCTGAACAGTATATCACTGAGTCACATGACACATGCATTATGGTAGACCTGGTTGACATATTTTAGTAATAATTGCTTTGTTGTTCCGTGCTTTCTTTTTTTCTCTTGTTGTAGATGATTATATTTAGTTCATTATGACACATGAAGTGACCTCAAGTGCATCTTTTACAAACAGACAGGATGTTCACTTAAGAAGAATGAAAAGTTCCCGGCGGATGAATTGCATTGCTGTAATACACGTCATCAATATACTATCTAAACAATTTTTGAACTAGTAAACTTTAGTCAATCTTATAACATAAGTGTGTCCTTGACATTTGATGTTACTATTTATTTGAGGCTGATCATGCCTATAAACTGGCGTGAATTCTGTGACTATTATTTTTGGAATATATTATTGTAATTGATATTGTCTTTTGTGCAGTCTAAACTGTCAAGAGACTAGAAGGACGCACTTATCTGTTTGGTTTATGTAGTGGGGAGTTAAGGCTTAGTTTGTTATGATCGACCTATAAGACTTACCGTTGTATTTATCAAACTAATGCGGTAATATTATTCATATGGCTGTTGCGAACTATGTGGAAGGGAATAATGTTTAAGAAGGGGAAAAACATAGTTTCAGTGAGGGTTATTTGTGCTTGATTATTCTCCTCATTGCAAGAGAGGTTGGGAATGTAGATGAGGATAGCAGTGCTCAAATACATGTGTTTTTCATAGATCTAAGCAAGAAGTTGGGGCATTAGCTGGTTAAATAAATCTGTTATCAACCAATCGCTCAAAGCGAGTTTGCTGTTCTGACCCTTCAACTGACCTGTCACTACGGTCAGCCTTCAAGCCCTCAACTACTGTCCGGGAGGCCGGCATTTCCTCAACATTAGGTCGGTTCTTATTCGTGATCCGTACCCATTTGTCAAATTACATTGGAATAGCAGTCACAGTTGCGTTAGAAAAACTGTGGGATGCTAGACGATTGTTGATGACTTGGGTGGTCGGGCTGTTGTTTTCCCTGCTAGAAACAAACCCAGCCTTGCTACTAGGTTTTATAGGGGTTTTCAGCCTGTCGACATTTGGAGGGCAGGGGACAGAAGAATTTTCCTAGCTTGAGCTTTCATCCCTAACAGACACCTCTGAAGTCGATGCAAAGTCCATGCGAACCAACGGACTCAGAGCCTTTTTGGTGTAACTTCACATAGATTTGTGTATCGACAGATCGAGTACCATTTGATGCACCTCGATTACGCTAACGCAACAAGTAAAGGAAGAACCAATGTATTCAAGTACAGATGGAAAATTACTCATGAAAAAACGATACTCTCGACGACTAATTTACCTTAAATAAATTCAATTAAAGCCGAAACAGTAGTCTTCATGCGTGATAAGCCATCAAAGCAACAAAATTAACTCAGTGAGGAAAAATACCACTGTTCTTTTTAAATAGTGCGTTTACTTATATATGCAGTTATCAATTGTTTTGTGATCTTTTAAGCGAAACCTTTTGAAACATTGTGTTCTAAAAATTTCATATTGCACCGAACGTATAATTTTGGAAAAGGCAGTTGATAATGGTATATATAAGGGATTCCGGTTCTATCATCCGGCCTACAGGAGACCCTGTGTGGATGTTTTTATTGTACTCCGTGGACTGAAAGTCAAAGTTCAGACAATCTTTTTTTACAGTTTATATTTTGTCATCGTGAACACGGGAAGTGAAGAATCTCGTCGCATGTTTTTGACATGCGAAAATTGAAGGCACTCTTCTGTTGGAGCTGGCTTCAAGTCAGACGTTACAGCCCCTAAAATTAATCTTACGTGATGTCAAGAGAATAAGCATTTACTTTGCACTACTATTAGAAGTTGTTGTTAACAGAATGTCAGGAAGTCACTCAAGCTCTGATGACAGCAGCGATTCCAGGAAAAGACCCCGGGAGAAAGATATGGACCCAGATACCAGTCCGAAACGTCCAAACTGTGGTAAGTTTTTCAAACTTGTTTTCTGTATGGCAATTCATGTTTATGATCGGTAAAAACTATGTTTCATATTAAAGAGGATAACGTCCAGCTGAAAATCTTGGTTCCATCAATTGCTGCTGGAGCAGTCATTGGGAAGTCTGGCGAGGCCATCGGCCGGATTCAAAAGGATACTAATACAAAGGTCAAGATATCAAAACAAGATGAATTTTATCCTGGTAAGAAACATAAAGTCTTCAGTTACGATCTTTAAGCTGAGTTTCCTTGCTTCTGTGTCATAAGTGATATGTATTATGATTTCACCTGATTACCTACAACTTGGATTCTGCTTCAAAACCCTGCATACAAAAATGTTTTAGATTATATCATGTGTTTTTTGATCGGTTTTAATTCCCTGGTCAAGCAATTCCTGTTGACAAGTGGTTTCGCTGCATGCGGAGCTTTAATAGACCCCATTTTAAGAATTTACTCGACAAACCTATATAAAAGGATTCCTTCAATCTCGGACTACAACCTTCGTCACTGTAGTACATTTAGTGGCATAGATGGAGTCTTTGGGTTTGTCCAGCTTAGGAACTTGTGATGTTATCATATATGTCATAGCAAGTAGAAAGTTGGATTAATTCATATAGCAAACTTGTTGTATTATAGATGTCAAATATTACTATGTGACTTGTATAGGCAGTATAGAAGTATAACTTGAAAAGATTCCGTCTATTTCAAAGCTGATAATTTAGTGCGCAAATTCATTTACTACTGATTCTACGACTATTTCGACTCCTTTACTATTTGTCTTGTTGATTGATGACTGACTCCTTTAGCGTTTCCAAGCTGTTGAAATACACAAAGAAAATTTTATACTCCTCAAGTCCATGTACTTCAAGCATCAATATCATGTTATCAGGAACCAATTCTAGTAGTGGACTTTTATCTTTTTATTTTTACTATTAACTTTACCCATGTAATTTCTTTAGATTTCTTTCGCTTTCCATGCTTAACATCATCTCTCTGACGTTATTAACATTTAAGATGCCAGTCGTCTAAATGTCCTGATAGTCATAATATAAAGTGAAACTCAACAACACGTCCAAGGATTATGCGTGGTAGTTTTCAATACGTGTTAAGCTTAGTTCTTATGTGTGACATTGATCTTATTTCACCTTGCCCCATCACATATTGGTTAAGTACAAAATATCATTGTCTTAAGTTGCCTCTATTGGCCGAGGCTAAAACGTTTCCTATACTTCATACTGTGGTGTATCTGGAGAGATAGGGGTTTTAGTTAAGTCTTTCATTAAGTACCTAAGATTAAGACATTTTGCGAAAATCAGTAAGTTAGCTGGTCATCACAGAGATTACTTTTATGCGACGAATTTTGCTTTTTGCAAACATTAGAAGTTAGACTCAGTTTCTGTTTTCAACATTTCTAAATGGTTATTTTTACACTAATTAATGTATGTACATTTATTAGTAATATAGATCATGTATTTCCCGTTTTCTGACCTATATTTCTGTAAGATAGACGGTGATAATATCCTATATCCATTGATATATGGTGTGAATCAGCAATTTTAATTAATTTTTTGTACTCATTATCTGAGCTGGAGAGAGAAACACCATCAAAGTCGTCCACATGAGCTATAAATCTTCATAATCTTCAAATACAGTTTTAAGAACTAGTCACATGCTACGGAGCTTCATGATTATGGTAAGGTTGTAGTATCACAATTGATTGATCACTGGGTGGTGATCAATGTCATGCTTGTCTAGTCCTTATTAGTGCAGATCGAATGCTATCGATCATGTTGCAATGTGGCCACCAGTCTAGGTGACTCGACACTGCGGGCACTATGTATTGAGATTTAGATGGTGGTTGGGGGTAGTCAACAGGAAACCCTGGACTCGGGTTTCGTGCTACTTGCCACTCGTCAGCAAGGTGTACCTGTAATCTTGAGGGAACTGGTGCTCCCTGGCGGATTCGATCTCGTGCAACATGATCGATAGCATTCGATCTGCGCTAATAAGGACTAGACAAGCATGGCATTGATCACCACCCAGTGATCAATCAATTGTGATTACATCTCAGTCCTACAGGAGGTTAGTCACGGCTCGGATAGCTCAGTGGTAACGTCTCTGACTGTGAAGCTGGGTGACACGAGATCGAATCCGCCAGGGAGCACCAGTTCCCTCAAGATTACAGGTACACCTTGCTGACGAGTGTCAAGTAGCACGAAACCCGGGTCCAGGGTTTCCTGTTGACTACCTCCAACCACCATCTAAATCTCAAGGTTGTAGTATCAACTTGTTCCTTTGAGTTGCTTATTTTCACTAGTGATACCTCATAACTGCCTAACTTAAAAGTTATTATATATTATTAAGCCGATTGTGTAGAAATTATTGTTAACTGTTGGGGCCTACTCACTGTCTTCTCGTGGCGGGGGTGTTGTTTACGAAATTGAGAGGACAAAGTGCGAATGTCCGGCGCTTTAACCGGGTTGGTGGACACGGAAAGTCCACCTAGGGGAGTTAGAAAACCCTGATTCCAAACAAATGGTGACATGAGCTCCAGTATCCTGAGGGAACAAATGGCGTATGAACCAATCGTTGGTCACCGGCTCCCATGGGACTGCATCTCCTGACGTTGCTCCACTGCCTTGTGGATCAGATCTTTAGGTCGAAGGCTCCGGGTGTGGCTCCCTAAGAAAACCACCTGCTTCGGTTTTGGTACCCGGGCAGTATCACAGCTCTCACACAAATCTAATGAGATTTTTTTGGCGCATATGTATTCGAAGCGTCCTTGTACCAATATCTATGTGTTCAAATAATAAAATAATAATAATGGGGCTGGGACTTGTTGGTTAAGACTCTGGATTTTAATATTGTAAATGATGGGTTTAAAATTCCATTTACCCATACATAACCAGTCAAAAAGTATCACTATCCGTCATATAATAGACTTAATCACATTAATTTTTGTTTTGTTACTGAGTTCTATTGCTACATTACTATAATTATTAAAATATCATAAGATGGATAAATTAACTTCAGGATATGAGGCTTAACAGTATCCTCATAAAAATCTTTAAAGTCAAGAAATTATTTAACCTATGATCTGCCAATTTATGAGGAAACTATCAAATCTGTGATAACAACGCAACTATTTGCATTGTTCCGTTCTTTTATACATCTACAGATAGTACCTACAAATAGCCGTTACGTACCTGGACGCGAAATGCTAGCTGACATATAAGTAGGTTTAGAAAAAGTTGGAAGTAGTCAAATCAAGACTTCACTCGGTCAGTAACAACGTAGAACTTCGTACGTACGTACTTCAGTTCGAGTTGCCATACCACATTAGCACAAAGATGCAGTTGTCGATTCAAATCCCGTTGTGGTAGAGGTAGTAAGAGTATAAGCAGTAATCGGGAAGATTAGGGTTTGGAGATGTTATTTGAAGAGTATAATCCAGTGAAATAAATTTGGGGAGATGAAAAAAAGGGACATAAAGAATTCAGGAGATTAGAATTTGGGAGAACACAAAGAGTGTATGAATGAAAGAAACCATTGTTTGGTTTCAGGCTAATTGGTTAATGTAGACTTCTGAATTGAGATTCTTGAGATTATCACTGTATTGCTGAAGACATCAAATGTCATGTTTCTGCATCGTACTCTGTGGTGAAGTTGTCCTCATTCTATATTTTACTTTATCTATTGAGTTCGGTGTTGTTCCTTACTTTTCATTTCTTTGTGGGGAATATTTATTAAGCGTAACTTTCCATTGGATTCAATGTTCTTCCCTTTCCACGCTTCTCATCTTGTTACTTTCTGCTCTCGCTGTACTTTTTTTAAAATGTGGGAACTTGAACTGGCATAGATTTGTCCCAACTTTCTTGTTTTCTTTGACTTTTTACAGAATAAATAGAAAAATCAAATAATTGTTTTGTCATTCTGATTTGCTTACTGCAAACAGGACCTGTAAATCTTACAACCGACCACTTTTCTTACTTTTAAATGACTTGTGATATATTCTAATCCCCATTTATTTTAAAATAATTGCTTTAGAAGAGTAAGGAAATATGCTTTCTAGTTTAATCATTTGGTGGATTTGAATAGTTATAACTCACCTCATCAATATCGACTATCGATAACTATTGGATCTGTAATCAGTTAATCGCTGATCACGTGGTATTCACGTCCTACAGAATAAAAGAGGCTATATAACAATGAAAACTCTAATATAACGATATCCGTTGTTTTTAGCTTCACGAGTGTGCACGTGTGTTTTAGTTCACGCTACATAGCAAAGTTTGTCGTCGAATGTTATATTATTTCAAGTGCTTTTGGTATCAATTGGAAAGTTTGATAATATATTTATCAATATTGACCCAGTATCTTTTTTAAACCGTGCCTTTAGTGAATTTCCAGTAGCGTCGTATCCACTATTTTTGTTCTGCACTTACGTATAGATACACATATACATACAAACATACATACATACATATGCATACATAGACGAGCAAACGCATGCACGTCTTTCTAACAGAATTTCGGGAACCGGTAAAGATACCCTAACGAAAAGATTTTCAAAAATGTCGTTTGTCAAAAATTGCCCGACCGTATTTATAGCGGTTGTCTATCAACAAATTTTTCCGTAAAACAGAAAATCCCATTTAGACGTTCAGAAATAAAGCTAGTTCCTGATCATGGCGCTTTACTTATATATGTGGATAATTCTATGGGAAGACGATGGTTATCAGAATAATGTGGTAAATTTGCGCGATGCATGTTGAACAGTCTGATCATACATAGACTTGTTAAGATTTTTTTATTTATTTATTTGGACACATGAATATTGGTACAAGAGAGCGCCAATATATATGCGCCACACAAAACAATGAAAATTCGAGAGGAATACAAAGAAAGAAAAAAAAGCTAAGGAGCGCAACAAAAAAAGAGAGAACAATAACGAAGAGATTGGTGTAAGGTAATGTGCTAGTAATCAGGGAACGCAAAGGTACAATCGGAAGAAATCTTTCAGGTAAGGGAGACAGAACCACTTTTTATGAAGAAAGTAAAAGAAGGTTACAGCAGGATCGCCACTGGCTTCTATTCTGAGCCATATCTGATAACGTCTCTAGCCACTGTGTAGCACCATCTCTCAGACCCCAACCAGGGAGTCGTGAAGGACCAACACAAGCCAGTCCTTTGCAGCTTTCTTCCATGCCACGACACCATGTCATGCACTGACCACCTCTCCGCTTCTTCCAACCAGTCCCAGAGTCGGCAAATAATGCACGACGTGGAATTCTCTGAGACGACATTCGTAGAACATGTCCAAGCCACCGAAGTCGGTGTTTCAAGATGGTAACACCAATTGAATTATCATCTGTGCCCGAACACACGATGCCGAGCCTCTGCATTACTGACATGGTGTTGCCACTGAATGTCAGAAATCCTTCGGAGACAGCGATGATCGAACACAGAGAGTCGTCTAACGTCCTCAACTCGGAGGCCAGGTTTCACAAGCATAGAGCAAAACTGCTCTCACCGACGCGTTGTAGATCCGACCTTTTACAGCCAGACTAACATCGCGAAGGCGCCAAAGGTGGCCCAGATTGGCATAAGCCGCTCTGGCTTTCACTATTCGTGCATTGATCTCATCACTCACACCCCCACCAGCAATTATGCAGCTACCCAGATACACGAACTTCTCGACTACGTCTATCTGCTCACCATCCAGGGTGAGTACAGGATGGGAAGCCTGCCAGTCTTGTAGGAGTACTTTGCACTTCGAAGGTGCAAAGCACATACCATACCTACGGACACTGATTGCCAACTGATTAAGTGCGGATTGCATGCCTTGGGCATTATCACACAGTAAGACAGTATCGTCCGCATACTCAAGGTCGAGAAGTCTTTCTCCAGGCAACAGATCCACACCACCATTACTTACATTCATCAGAGCTGTTTCCAGAATGTCATCGATGGCAAAGTTGGAGAGGAATGGTGAGATTGGGCAACCCTGCCTAACCCCACTACTCGAATGGAACAATGGGGAGAGGTGGTTGTATGCCCTCACTCTGCCTGAGGTGTTTGTATATAGGGCTTTTAGGATGTTAATAAACTTCTCAGACACATTCTTCTTCAATAGACAATCCCAGAGAACAGTCCTGTCCAACGAATCGAAGGCAGCCCTGATGTCAAGAAACACTACGATTGTTGGCCTTTGATAAGTATGACGGTGTTCTAACATTTGGCGAAGGGTGAAGATATGATCAATACATCCTCGACCAAAACGAAACCCAGCCTGCTCCTCGCGAGTCAATCTTTCTCGGGTTTTGAACAACCTACGAAGTATGATGGAAGCCAATAGCTTGGACGCAATCGGAAGTAGACTTATCCCCCGATAGTTGTTGCAGGAACGACGTGAACCCTTTTTAAAGATAGGGACAACTATCGACTCATTCCATGACGTTGGTACACTCTCTAGTTCCCAAACCTTTGTAAACAACGTCGTCAATTCCTTAGTCAAAAAGTCACCACCATCTTTAAAAAGAGCCGGAGGTAAGTCATCTGGGCCAGGTGATTTGTAACGCTTCAAGAGTTGGAGTTCCTTGCAGACTTCCGTCTCGTTTGGTGGATCAGTCGTCACCGGCCATAGAGGGCAGGACAGTCTGACCGATGTTGCCGGAGCAGCAGGCCAGTTGAACTGCCCTTCGAAAAATTCTGCCCACCGTCCAAGACGTCGATGGATGTTAGTGATTGGCATCCCATCATCCTCGCAGATTGTTTCACTCACACCAGACTTCTTGCTGCCAGTGGCTCGGATGAGCTGGAAGAGCTTCCGGTAGTTACCAGATGCAGCTGCTGCTTCCAGCTCATTAGCACGCTTCAACCACCAGGCTTCTCGGTCCTTACGCAAGCTTTGCCCAATTTCCTTACGTAACATCCTTCGTTTATGGTCAAACTCATGGTCACCCGGAGTAGACCGACGGGCTTCAATGAGTTGTAAGGAACCAGAAGAAACTTAGTGCTTAAAAGCGGGACGTTTCACAAACCCACAACTGACTGTTCCCGCCATTTTCATGGCGTCATGCAATTGCAACCAATGCTCATCTATACTTTTCGGTGGAGTGGTAGCTAGCCTAGAGGCTAGCTCGGTTCCATACTTATTTGCAACAGAAGTTGCAACCAGTTTGCTAATATCAATCCTTTGCTGGCGGTCACTTCGTTGTCCACTGAAAAGTAAGGCAAGATTGGCGCAGACCAAGGCATGGTCAGAGTCCAGATAGGTACTCCAAAAGGAGCGGCTGTCTTGTACACAACCACGCCAGCGGTAGCTGATCGCGATGTGATCAATCTGAGTCCAGGCTTGGGATGCAGAGGGAGGATGCCAGGTGGCACATCGGCGATGACTGTGCCGAAAGTTAGTGCTAGCCAGAAACAGGTTGTGGTCTGTGCACAGTTGCAGTAGACGGTCCCCGTTATCTGACCTGCGACCAACGAGTCCCCATCGGCCACCTAAACGACTCTCTTCTGTGCCTAGACGCCCGACCTGAGCATTCAAGTCTCCGGCTAGTACTACAATATCTGTCGAACGCATTTTCTGGAGAAGAACAGATAACTGGTGGTAAAACTCATCCTTGATTGCATCCGGGCTGCAATCTGTCGGGGCACAGGCGGAGATGACGAAAAGACATCGTTTCTCACGCCGATTTCTTCTCACTTTGATGGAACTTTCTAATCTAACAGCACATAACCGACTGTTAATGGGGATCCAATCGACTAGTGCTGCCTCAGCTCTAGCGCTTAGTGCGACACCAACGCCTGCAAGACCAGACGAAGATGCCACAGGGTCCCCGGATAAGCGCACGTAAAACAAGCTTTTCGAAGCGACAGATGGAGAGCGAATTTGTAGTACTTCGCCAGAGTCTTGAATACGGGTCTCGGATAGACAGCAAACATCAATATTAAGACTTTCCAAAGACATAGCCAGCCCTATCTGTTGACCAACCTGCATAAGTGTGCGAGCGTTGAAGGCAGCCAGTTTGAATGGCGCACGTGGTTTCAGAAAAACTGCTTCAGTACTCATATTCGATGGTAACATACAATTTTCAACCGGGCAGTGACTCGAGAACGTTTAGATATAGTCGGATTTCCACCAAAGACGAGCCGCTGTATAAGTATAAAAGAGGGTGAATAATGTGGAAAATAATAATAATAATAATAATAATAATAATAATAATAATAACGACAATAATAGTAATAATAATAGTATTAATAATGACAATAATTGTAATGATAATTATTTGAGTCGACTGATTGTTTTTCGGAGCGAGAAAAGTGGTTGCCATAGACATAAAGTTCATCGTTTGTGTGTGGGCTGCGATACTGCCCGGGTGCCCAAACCGAAGCAGGTGGTTATCTTAGGGGCCACTCCCCGAGCCTTTGACCTAAAGGTCTAACCCACAAGGCAGTGGAGCATCGTAAGGAGATGCAATCCCATGGTAGCCGGTGACCAAAGATTGGTTCATACGCCATTTGTTCCCTCAGGATACTGGAGCCCATGTGCACCATTGGTTTGTGGTCCGGTTAAAGCGCCGGACATTCGCTTTTCGTCCTCTCATTTTCGTAAACAACACCCCCGCCACGAGAAGGCAATGAGTAGGACTTCCCTGGCAGAGGCTGTATACGCGCGGCCGTGTGAGAGTATTTCGAGAGGGAGAGCGGACTCACCCCACTCTCGGCCGTACCAGGGCATTCGGGGGCAGACTTGTTAAGAAATTATATTTGAAAAATAAAAGGTCAACTAGCCAAACTAAAACGTAATGGTATATAAAGTACACAATGTGAAAGTCATCCTGGATAATTAACCAGTATTACCAGGGTAGGTCAAGGGTAGGAATAAATCGGTTTTGAGCAAATTAGCGGGGTTTCAGTCTTCGTATACTCAAAGCTTTAATAATTTTTAGTATACGCCCTTGAGCCATTTTATACAACGCTATAAAGGTTGACTTTCTTTTAAACCTGTAACCCGTCTCAACAAAATATTCTTCAATGAATGAAGATATTTGTCTATCGTGTTATCTTGTTTGACCATTGGAATCCATTTGCTTTGGCAGCCATTTAGGTATACGTCCAGCCATCTTTACTTGTAGCTCCTAATTTCTTATGATCATCGATGTCCAGTTTGTCAAAGTAGATGCTGATACCATTAGGGTTATATAAAAGACATGCGTTAAACTATTCAGAAAACGTAATAGAATCTAGTGGATGGTTGGAAACGCTTTATTTACGTCCACGTGACTCACTTCTTTTCGTTTAAATACATGATTTGTATAGATGTATTAGATTCTCGATATTCAACAGGAACTGATATCAACTAGAAAACTAGTGGAAATTAGAGTGCACTGCAAACAGCTGTTTATTCAGATTGAGGCATTAACAAGGTAATGTTCAAAAAAGTTTTATTGAGAAAGGTTATCAAAGCTATAAATTGTTCAGAGAGTACAGAATTTAACATGCTTTTTATTTACAATAAGTATGATAGTTGTTGTATATAGATATGAATAGGGCAATAAGATGGTGATGAAAACGACACACCAACCAAGAAAACTATCAGTATTTTTTTCGGATTCCCGATAACGACAACTTTAACTTAATGTTGCTATCAATTTTGAGGTTGGACTCAGAATACTAGATAAGTATGGTAAACCGTTTGACGAGGTGGTGAGTCTTCATCGACTGAGATAGTTGGGATATGTATTACGTTTGTCCATCCACCGACCACTTTAACTCATGATGTGATGACTAATGTAGGAGTTTATTAGAAAGCTAGAGGTGTCAAACCAAAACATGGCATCAATCCATGAACATATCAACTAATGTGGACTATGTCATGTAGGCAGCTCCAGACTACCTGGTCGGGGTCCGCGTACTTATCGTAACCAATGGTTAGAGACTTGGAATGACATCGCTCAGAATCGTCTGGATCGGAGCAAGTGAATTCACTTTTTGTCTTCCCTTAGGCCCTATGTTCCTGAATTCTCAAATTGTTTTTTTGGGGTCCTTTTTTCTATTACCACTAAGACTTTCTACCTCTAGTACTCTGCGGCTTGTCCTAACAATTTTATCTCGTCCTGATGGGATGTGGCAGCTTGGACCGATGTACAAATGTACCAGGTTCTATGTTACGTTTGACTGACTGACTATTATTGTTAGTAGCAGCTAACTATTCCGTTGTAAACTTTGGTTCTAGGTTTCTTAGTTTAGTTGGGCAGTTCTTTTAATGATGACTGTCGCACTGTCAACCTGGATAAATTCCATTAATTTTAACTTCTCACTAGAACTACAAAAATCCACTTTAAAGCAGCTATTCTCTAATGAAAACATGATTATTTCCTTAAATAGTTTATAAACCTCTATTCAATTCGTTGTTTTGATTGAGTTTCGGTATGCAGTACATATCCAAATTTGGATTTCAATTAACTTTTTTTTGTATATCATTCTATTTTTGCATATTTCGTTTGTTCTTTTTAATATTAAAAACTTGTTTATTTAATAATTTGATTTCAAGATCTCGTATTTCAAATAAACTATTAGAATCTGTATAGATTTTCAAAAATACATTCCGATTGAGTATGTCGTATGATTGTAACATTCTAGTAAAACTTTTGTAATTCGTGTGAATTTTTTTAATTATTTTTACATTGAAGTGATTTCTTAGTAGTTGAAATGCTTAATATTCAAATTTTATAAGTCACATGTTCAAAGCCTGGTCTTTCTACTTTGATATAGGCAGCTGGATTGTATCACGAGCATTTGTACAGACAGTGTAGCTTAAAGCTCAGTATGTAGATCTGTACTTGTTGCATCAGTTGCCTCCACTTCTTCTTACGAAATGCTAATCATTGTTCATTTTAACATTAGAAAGATTTTCATGTTAGATTTTCGTTACATTACAGTATTTCAAATTGTAAGCAACTGAAAAACATTTAAATATAAAGCTAATGTTTTGTGTTCTCAGCATTAATTCATACAAAAGTTGTGTTTTTTCGACAGGTAATAAATTAAGGTTTAAGGCTTTCGGAAATATGTGCATATCACTCTTTTCCGTTGTTTATTTATACAGAATCTGAAGGACAAAAAGACCATTTCATGTTTTATCAGTTTGGTGTTGAATAGTGAACGAATACTGAACTTCATACCTTAAGCAAAAAAGAACAATTATGTAATGGTATTTTTTGATTATGCGGTTTTCATATAATCGTCCACTTTAGATGTTTCGTTTTTTTAACATCACACTCTCGTGGACGTTTTTTATATTTTTTACTGGATTTTTTAGAATTTTTTCATGGTAATTTAGGAGCGATTTTACTTTTCTTAACCAGTAGCTCAGCTGACTTATGTATGACGTGGTTTACGTGTAATCTTTTCCTTTCAGCTGTTGCCGAATTTAGGGCGTGTGCTATATTTAGTCTGCTAATGATATTATTATTTTAGTTTGCTTGTGTATAATGGGATCCCGCTTGTGTTTCGCAATATACAGACCGTAGAGAATTTTTCTATCTATCTATATATTGTATATATGACCAGTTTCTTTGCAGCGTGTCACCCAAAGTCGCTTACTATTGGTTACAAGTATTCCTTGGGCCCCAACCACAAAGTTTTTATCTCCTCACATAGTTCAAACGAACAGTCAATCCCTCGATTGACTGATGCCTTGTCTTTTAAACCTACTTCTTTGTCAGAGAACTCTGTTTGATGGGGTCGGCGGTGGATAGGTCTTGGACATCAAATGTCTTAAACACAGTCAATGAACGCTTAGTGCCTCATTATGAAATGCCTCATCACTGAACCTGATCTTTTTATCTAGTACCCTTGTTTTGACCTTAGCGTCACTCATTTGAGTGTTCGACCATACACAAATAATGTTTTTAATTCATCTACTTTCAAGTAATTTCAATCTGCGTATGTATTTTACTTACGTAAGTCATGTTTTACACCCATACAATATTATGGCAAGAACTGTTACGCAATATCTCCCCCCTTTATTTGTCAAACGGCCATCCAGACTGTATCACTTGTGGTACAGATTAATAAATCATGCGCGCTTTCTCTATAGGTGCAGGAATCTCATCAGCCACTAATCCACCACGATAGCGAATGATGCTTTTAAAGATATGTGAGACGGTTAACTCATTCCATTGACTCACTCTGCATGGTCAAACTTATTACTGACGTAAACTGCTGCTTAAGCAGTTTTTACAGTTAGATCGAGATAAAGGCTTCCTAAACAAGTCTGGATTGTTACTGAAGGTGTCCACAATACTCAACACTTTTCCAGCCTCCTCAGCAAACTAATAAATGAACTTAGAATGCTTCATCTGGTTGGTGGCCCATGTTGACTATCTATGCAGTCATAGAACTGTCCCTTATTCTATACTTTTTTGTTTAATTGTGTCCTGAAATATGGTGATCCTTTAAAACACCAGAGGAACGGTTTAAACACTCAGGGACTTTTTATTGTTAGAAACTGGTTATATTGCTAATTCAATTGTGTAAATAATTGACTACTTGCATTCACTAGATCACAAGTTTAAATCCACTTCATTTACCTCAGTTAAGGTAGCCTATTACCATCGTTATTCATTAGGACGGCGGTTTATGTTCACCGATTTTTAGGCTACTGATTTTAAAACCAAAATTTAGTGGTTTCAGGGGTAGTGGACTTTGGAAAAAGCAATAGTCGAATTACGCGTTTGGACTATGAGTATACTCAAACAATTTTAGTCCTGGCAGTTTTGTAGTGGACTTTATATTTTACAGCATGTGTGTGTATATCTCAAAATCTACTAAATGTACGTAGCCACGCTTGGTTATTGATTTTTGTTATTAGCTTAGTTTTTACCTAAATATTTATCATGTATCTGATGTATAATTTAAAAAACGTGAAAAGTCCGTTTTTCTCATTAAGAATAACTGTTACCTATAAACTGCTAGTTTTTTTAAAATTAAGGAATACATTGTATATATTTTATATAATTAGTATCGTTTTTAAAACCCCAATAATGTTCGTTGTATCCTGAAAACATGAATATAGCTTTGGTGTTTGATTCTATTCCATTCTGAACATTAGAAATATCTTATAGTTTTATCAAATAACAACTTATAGTTTCCCAAGATAAGTGAACCATTAAATTGGAGTGATTGATCGTTATTAATTAAAATGATTCTTATTAATATGAGGGATTTGTGTAGACTGTAGTATTTTTCACAAAAATTAATCACGAGCTGATTTTAGCTAGGCCACCATTGAAAACCTGCAAGCTCTAAATGTGCGTTTCGTCCTAGAATAGGATTCATCATCAGTGTGCATCCACGATTCTACACTTGGGAGTCGCGCGCAAACGTCTAACCCTTAGATCACTGGGTCGGGATCCAACAGTGTTAATGTCTAACTTCAACACATGATATTGCGAAACCCTTCATCTATTGCCTCAATGGATGATGGGTTGCTCAATGTCATGATTCTGTTAAGCTTATTATAACTGAAGTCTATCAAACATCGAAATTGGGAGTGTTACTGGTTATCAAGACCGAAAAGTAGTGAATAATAGTCCTGGAGGTAGATGGTAGCCATTCGGTAGTATACAGTGTAGGACATAACATCAGTGTGCATTGATTTAAGTCTGCATCATATCAGGATAGTTAGAAAAAATTAACAAGATTCATTGTGCAGGTATCGAATCAGCAGTTCTGTCAACAATAGTGAGAAAAAGTAAATAAATAGAATGTGTTTTAAGAATATGGAGTAAAATAAAATCGAGGTATAATGTTTTCAGATACAAAAACTCACTTATTTCACTATAACCGAGTCTGATCCTTTAAAAAGAATCCTTTTAATATCACTTGAAATTACTAAACACATGATACAACCACTTTTCATACAAACTTCATATATGATCTTGAAGCAAGTTATCACGTCGAAATGCTAAGTAACTAATAAAAGGCAAGCAATGAATATTTAAGTAAATACAGATTTTTATTTCATAGTAGACATTTGGCATGATAACTTAAGGATTCAAATTATGAAATAAGATGGCAAATTAGAAATCCCCATAGGACATTCAGAAATAGAATATTGAAGCAACACAGTGATTTTCAATATATTCATCATTAGGTTCCACAGATATAATTTCATAACTATTGTCTTATAGGGGAAAAAATATGGCGTACGTAAGTAATTTGGACTATGTTGGATGATAAGACAAGGTGGAACTTTGCATTTTCTACAGCTGAAATACATTTTTTATGTCCTCTACTTGATATACGGTTATCGGCACTCGAACATGAAGAAACCCCACCTTCTCAAATCAAAAGACGGGAGGAATTAGTAGGAGCGGTTATTAAGTATTAAAAATGTACAGAAAAGCAGCCTCTGGGGGCTGCTTTGCGATTTTCAGGAGCCGTCGATAACGTCGGAAATGTTATTCGTAAATTAAAAAGGAGTAGAAAAAGTTTCATGTGAAGTGTTGAGTTACAGTCGATATCATAAAATGAATCGTGTAAGTAAGATAAATAGATTGAACACATCACTTTTAGATACGTAAATTAAGTATTCTTGACTTGATTCCGACGGTTATTGCACGGATCTGACTAGGTCGTCTGTGCCTACTAACATGATTTATATTATTAGTTAATGACTATAGACCGGTACCCCATTTTTATTTGATTTTCCTCCAACCTACGTTTACACCACCCAACGTCCAGCATAAAGGTAACTTGTTAATTATACATAATACACATTTTAGTTTCAGAATCCTTAATTCTACATCCGTACATCTCAACTCATGGTTAGACTCAGGGCTTTCAAGTCTGACATCGAACTCTATTATTTCAGACTAATGGATATAAATCCAATGATTCAGAGTTTAGATTTCAACCAATTTATGATGTAGTAATATCATCAACCACCGACATTAGAAATGATTTATCCTTTCACAAACAGATTTTATTAGTCGGCACCTTGTGTGTTATTTTCTCTGCTCTAGAGTAACCAAATTTGAATTAAATATTTCTGAACATTGAAAAGCGTTATTTCACCTGCAATATTTGTGAATCTACACTGAATATAACACAATCGGATAATAGTAACTTCCATGTATTCAACTATTTTACCCAAAACTAAACAAGAAAGTGATGATGATTTCATATTTCACTTTTCAATTTATTTAATTTAGTGATTAATGAAACAAAATAACTTCAATTTGTGTATATGTATCCCTTAGTCAGTATTGTTTATTCTTCTCCATTGATGTACAAGTGAAATCCAAATTCGGTTTATTGGAAATCATTAGATTTCGTAAAACAAACTACAAACAAATACCTTAAATTTATTCAACAATTTAGTCGATAGATTAATTTATATGCAAATGTATATATATATCTATATTGAGACAGTCGAATATGTGTTTAATTAGATGTGTGGTTTGTTTTTCCATGGTTAGTTACTAATCCTATATTTGTGCATCAATTAAATATATATCTATGTGTATTTGATTTAAAAGATTCAATTTTTTTCATCATGTTAGCCATTAACTTGTGATAGTAAATAGTAGTATTAGTAGTAGCACACTGGTTGTCAAAAATGCAAATCACTTTGTTGACTATTGAGAATTTAAACAAACCAGAATACAATTCAACTCTTTTTATCATAAATATTTATATCTACATTTCAGTGAAAATTGTTGAGTTTTGTTGAAATCATGAACCGATCTAGGTTAGACCACCATTCAAAACCTAGAACCATAAGAGGGTTATTTTATTTTAGTATGGGATTCCTTATCTGTGGGCATTCACAATCTCGCACGTGAAAGTTGAACTCAAAACTTTCAATCTCTCGTGCGAACGCATAACTTCTAGACCACCGAGCCGGGAACTAACAGTATTGATGTCTAACTTCAATCAATTCGCGACATTGCGCGACCATCTTCCAGTGTCTTCGCACCCAAAAGTTGAACATCACTGTTCACGGCTTCTCACTAGAACTCTGAAAATTTCCTCTCGAAACTAGTTACGGGTAAGCACATGATAATTACAAACATGGGGTTTTGGTCTAGAGGTTGGGTGTCCGCGCGTGAGACCGAAGGTCCTGAGTTCGATTCCCGCGTGCGGGATCGTGAATGTTCGTTTGCGAGAAGTCCGATACCAGGACAAAACAGCCGTCCAGTAGTTCTAGGCTGTCGATGGTGGTCTTACATTGATCGGTTCATAATTTAAATGAAATTTATATTTAACAGTAAAAGTAATTTGCTATTGAGATCTGTTTTTTTTTTAACCGAATAAATTGGTGTGAATTTGTACGTTCTGCTTATGGTCGAATTCTTAAAAATGCTACTAATAATCACAAACTGTTCACTAAAAATCTTGCATACTGACAGGTGTTTCTAACTCAGATTTCGAGTATCGTATTATTGGGATAGTACCATTCCTATTAAAAGATAAATTTTCATAAATGGAGTTTACTGAGTTACTTTAAGATTGCGGTTTTTCCATACTTTCTTGTGCAAACAAAAAGTGCTCATCTTTGACCAATACTTATGGCAAATATAGTTAAAATGGTAAAATCATTACTTCACTAATGAGATAAATCAACCTAGTATAAATATATAATCGAATGTAGTATAAATTAAGATCCATTGAACAGGGATCAGCAAAGCCCTACTGTGGCATAGAGCAAACTAACCGAATAGGGTTTTAGAAAAAGACTCTGGAGGTGGATAGGGAACATTACGGAAATTACCCAACTAGATCACAAACCAAGCCCTGATTTGGGGTTCTAAAGGTAAATAGAATATAAGGCAAACTGAAGAACACATCGGGCCAAAAATTGCAGGTGGATATCAAAAGAATGAATTGCACTTGGCAATAATTGTAAAGGAGAACCCAAAGCAGAATAAGTTGGAGATTCCTGATCAGCGGTCTATGCTTCACGATGGGTAACAAGCGTAAGTAAGTACTGTAAATTAGATTTATCTCAAAAGACTAGTCATGTTCAAAGGTATGTTAATCATATATATATATATATATATATATATATATATATATATATATATATATCGTATAATTAAATAGGGCTCTGCACAGTTCAATATGCGCTAAAGTAACTTTCAGAGTGACAATCAAAAGTTTGTTTACTAAAAAACCCCTCTTGAATATTTTCATGACTAAGATAAATGCACACTTTAAATTGGTAAACGTTACATTGAGAGACCGCTGCAATACGTGACATTTTAATAGTCCGTATGTGAGATATGCAGTATGTACAATTCTATAATAAATAAACGGGAAATTTGATTTTCTTACTGAGTTATAATTTAAGTATATATTATTTACTTGTCTTGTTATGAAAAAATGCCTACAAAAGGTTTAGTGATTATCGGAGTATAGGGTAACTGAGTTTTATTAAGCTTTTATTGATAGAACACAAATGGATCATAATAAAATTTACCACGGCGCGCAATGCTGATAAGTAATGGAGATGGTTGGAAGAAAGTTAGTGGTGGCCAAACTAAGACGTAGCGTTAGTCCATAAAGTCACTAACTTCTGGTCTGAGCCATGTTGGTAGATGCAGACTATTTGGTTGGGGTCCGTGCGACTATTGTAACCAGTGGTTGGAGACTCCGAGAGATATGGCTCAGAATCCATTACAATGGCGTAGGTGTATACACTCTTTGTTTTCCTTTAAACTATGAGATTAAAATCGCTTTATATCTTTTTTTCTACCAACTAATTTTTTCTTCTTGTACTATGTCCTCATATGTAATCTTTTATATATTACCATCACTGAATTACTTTATGAATTCGGTGTTCATATTGTTGTGCTAATGAGGTGTGGCGACTTGGACCGATGCATATATGTGCCTGGTCCTACGTTGTAGCTGACGAAATAAGAATTATGGACTCTAGGGTTTCATCCTACTGGTTTTAAACATAGTAACTATCAACTATTAGTTGGATCGAGTTTTGAGTTCCGATTGCATAAAGTGATATTATTTTTAGTCATGTTTTGTTGTTACTTGTTGGTAGTTGACTTTTTAGTTCATCATTCACTCTTCATTCCAATTTCGGGAATATCACATTTGAGTTTATTTGAGTGTCAGTTTATTTTTTTGTTACGAAAATATCTTACACCCACTTATTACCTTACCTTAAGCTTTACAACCTTTCGTCATGTAGTTGGAAGTAGTCAGAAGGAAGTTTATAATTTTCATACTATTTAGGAGTTATCAGCAAGGTGTTCCAGGAATCCTAGAGGAGTTGATACTCTCTGTAGGGTTCGACCCCACTTAACCTTTATATTTATTTCCACTGGTCAAGGCTTTATATTGAAGCTTGAAATTTGTTTCAAAGTAATTCGCTAGTAAGCAACAGATTACAATTTTTATTCATTAATATTAACCATAGAGCACATACTATTAAAAATCCCTAAAAAACATCTTTCTTAATTAATACTTATTGATTCCTATTGTTCCTCTAGTTACTAACATTCTTTGCTTAAATAGTAATGATGATGATCATAAGCAACGCTATGATTATTGCTTTTCCTGTGTCTGTGTGTACATGCTACTTTGGTTTATCCTCTTACCCCCACCTCGTCATTACGTCCTTCAATTCAACAATTCTTGGACGAAAGTTCTTTTCTGCAAAAAAATTGAACTTTTGATTATGCATTCAGTGCAAGATCTACTATAAATATGTATCTATTCCCAATCGCTTTAAAAAACTTGTCTTAGGGTTGTTTCCTGTCTATATACATATATAACATATGTTTCTGCGCATATTTTGTGTTTTCCTTTTACAAATCACAAGTATTTAGTCTTTTCGGAAAATCCTAATTATTGATTGATAATTTTCCGTCACTACCACTAATATTACTTCACCTAAAAATACTAGAGAAATTAGTGTTAACTTTACTACTTTCAATATATTATAACCCTTGCATAAGTAAGGGAAAGAATGTTTCACACGTAAAAAAGAAGCGAAAAGAAAACCACTTCATCGTCTGCAACATGTTTCATTTGAAAGGGTTTCGCAGAGATTGATCTGATTTGTAGGTTATATCTGTCACAATTTGGTCCTAGTTGATGTAACATTTAAAACCATGATGCATTAAACAATAGTTTCGTTGTAGTACGCGAATTCCAAATAGTGCCCATTTAGTGGGTTATAATGGTCAAGCATTCGTCGTGATGCATGAAAGCTCTGGATTCGACTCCTACGGAGGTATTGAGTACTCACTTATAAAAACAAAACAATTGTTCCAAGCTCCTCGGTTTTCAGTGACACTCCAACTGAGATCTCTCTGTGATGAATACAACCGGCGAATACATAACATACATGTATATGTATATAATGTTTGCGTGTGTACAGAGTGATTTCGGTTTATTTTATTGTATAGTAATATAAGCTAAAGCAAAACCGAAAACAAATATTGTGGTTAGATTTGTGTATTATCGAACTGTTATTTGTAGAAATCTAACTTTTGTGTGTGTGCAAATGATACTTTTAAGTGGAAATTACCTACATTACGAATATCATTCAGTTGTATCTATTGTTCATATTGCCTGATATTACCTACTACCAAAAATATTCTTACTGCCCTTAATACTATAATATATATCCTGATAATTTAATCACATTGTACTGAGGTAAAGTGGTAGCTTGAATCGACGCACATGTGTCAGTTTCTACATTGTTTATGCTTGATTGAGCAACGGCAAATACCTAACGTCATATGGTTTAGTTCTTAGTGTGCTAACTGAAGTTTACAATGAAGTGACTCGACATGCTACAAGGTATATTGTTATGTAGTTGGAGACACTCGTACTTCACAATTGATTGATCACTGCGTGGTGACCAATGTCATGTGTGTCAAGTCCTTATTAGTGCAGATCGAATGCTATCGACCGTGATGCAATGTGGCCACCAGTCTAGGTGACTCGCCACTGTGTGCACTATTGTGAGATTAGATGGTGGTCCAGGGTTCCTGTCGACTACCTCCGACCACCATCTAACCACAGTCGTACATCATTCTGCCAGTCAATGTTTTTAGTTGAATATGCTTAGGTTGCAAGTATTCAATTATAGGTGTCTTCACAGCTTCCACTGTGCATGGTAGAACAATGGAGTGCGCAGTGCTGAAGTTAGATTTAAGGTATTGGTCAAAGATGACATATCGTCCATTAAAGCTGTGAATCTTTACTGACTGAAGTAACTGAGACATGTATTACGTAAATCCAACTACCGTCTATTTCAACACGCGTCGGTAGCTTGGATAACTGGTCGGTTGAGAGAATAATGAGAGGAAGCTATACCAAGATGTACCATCAGCTCATATCATCATTGGCTGTTGGTGTGAAGCGTAATAAAAACCGCAAAATACATGTTTAGGGTCTACGTGATAATGGCGATCATCAATTGGGAACGTTGGTTCACCTGATTTGATCTGTCATAGTGTAATGATGTATTCACTCATTGTCTTCCTTTACATCTTGACTCAGTTCTTCTCCATACATATCTTCTTTTTGTTTAAATTCCTTGGCTACTGATCTTAGTAATTTCATCTCGCTTTGTTGATATTTTTCCTTTTAACTTGAAGTGATTGCTATTTCTACCAGGTTCTGAGTTGATTATGATTGATTGACTGTTATGAAAATGTTTAGGTAGGATTTATTAGTTTGATTCTAGTTATGCAGACTAACACATTGATCAGTCTAATGGTATTTTTAATGTTTATCTGTGTTATTTCCGATGCATAAAGTCCTAAAGGGATATGAATTTACGTCCTTGAGATACAGTTTAGAATGTTTGCGCAGTTTTTGACGTACTTTGTATCCGACTAGCAAAAACGCTTAATTGCATTTCCAGCTGTTCTCAGGGTCTTGTGTACGTTACTAACATTAAATCATGTAACTCTTCCGATTGATACACACATACACTTTCCCTACTATATGTTTGTCCAACTTGGTAGATGAGTTAAATGTGTGAAATGGCAAACGATATAGATTTTACACAACCCATTGAAATAAATATGTATTGTCCGGAGTTATATAACGAAAAGTAGGGTAGGATCTTGACAAATTAGATAACCGGCTTCATCCAATCGCGTGTCTCTTACGTTCCGTTTGACATTGGGCTGATATGTTAGCATAGACACAAGGTACGTCTGAATCCGTGCAGCCTATGTTTTTCAGTAATCGCTCATACAACAGATATGCCACACGAATTTTCACACTTTTGTTGAAAACATCAAAATATTAAATGAATGGTTTGAGTACATTTTGACTTTGGTAAATAACTTATTTGACTATTTAGATAAAACCGAAAAACGCAACGTACCATATTACAAGAAATTGGTGCATAACCAGAACATTTGTGATACGAAGATGGCTAACAGTCTCTTATGGTTTATTGACTGTAGTATATGAACAGTTATAGATATTGTTACATCCGAACGAAGAATAAATTTATGATAACTGCTAGGGTTTGTTTATAGACCATTATCGCATATATTCGTATTGGATGACTATCGCGTAATTTCATCATAAACTTACTGCTAGAAATAACATTCTCGTCGACTGAATTTCCGGGCATTGATCTCCTTCCAGGAGGTCCACTAATTATTTCTTTCTGTATTATATTCTTATACACAATCTTCCTTTCATATATTACTACCGTTGAAGTAACTACTTCTATGAATTTGATGTTCACCTTGTTGTGCTAATGAACCAATGCACATATGTGTCTAGTCCTACGTTGTAGCTGAGTGCCTAATATGTATATTCATATTCCTTTTATCGTGAGCTTTCATTTGACATATTAGCTACTATTATACGATTTACCATTCTTAATTTATTCCCAATTTTTTTTAGCTTCAGTATCCCATACTCACAACCACTTTTGGCTTGATCTTGTATAATAATTATTCTGCATTTTATGGCGTGATGCGATATGGTCTTCGTGCATATAAACCACATGTATCTGAAATATGTTATTCATACAGCGGAGGCTGATATTTGTATTATGTATTGAACATTCTGGATTAGTCAATAAGCTATTATACAGATAACCAATATGGACTCAGAGTTGACTCAAGGCTGCTCGTGCTGGTAACGCATCATTGCTTAGCGTGGGGACAATGTCATATTAGTCGGTATTCTGATTGACGTTTTTTCACGTGATATTTGACAGCGCCATAAGGCATAACAGATATGTCAACAACCAGAAAGCTAAAACATAGTCTATCATGAGGGCTATGAGGAGAAATATAAAACAGTACGCATTCTAAATATATAAACTAAAAGGTTCTTACCCTCTTCCTATACTTGACTTTTTCAATCGTTTTTCAATTTCTCCCACTTACTACTGATGTATGCTTAAAATTAAAATAAATGGAAGTATTTGATTTCGTATCCCTTTTTTTGTAAACAGTATTTATTAGACAGTTGAGCTATAATCGGCAAACGATTGAATTTAGAAAAACCAACTGTTAGGTTACAGATCAATAATGCAAATGGTATCATTCTCCTCGTGAAAAATGAAAGCATTGGATTTTGATCCATAATATGAATCATCAATGTCCACTATGGAGTATAATCCAAAACGATGGCGAAATAACCCTCTCAGTTAATTGTTCATTCAAGTGTTCTGTGGCTAATCAGTCAGTCAGTTAGCTACAACGTAGGACCAGGCACATTTATGCATCGGTCCAAGTTGCCATACCTTATTAACACAACAAGATGGACACCGGATTCATAAAAGTAGTGAATTCAGAGGTGGTAATATATAAAAGAAAGATTGCATATGAGGATATAGTACAGGAAGAAAGAATTAGTTCGTAGAAAGAAAAATATGAAGCAATTTTAATCTCTTAGTTTAAGGGAAGATAGAGAGTGTATACACCGACCTTATTGTGATCGATTCTGAGCCATGTCACACAGAGTCTCCAACCATTGGTTACGACAGTCACGCGGACCCCAACCAAGTAGTCTGCATCTACCAACATGGCTCAGACTAGAAGTTAGTGACTTGAAGCACTGATGCCACGTTTTGGTTTTGGCCGTCCCTAACTTTCTTCCAACCATCCCGAACGCCGGTTAGCATTGCACGTCGTGGTAGTCGGTGTTCGGGCATACGTAACACGTGGCCCAACCATCTCAGTCGATGATGATTCACAACCCCATCAACTGATTTACCATCGTTCCCTAATACCCTGCGTCTAACCTCCCTACTACTTACTCGGTGATCCCAGCAGACGCCAGCAATATTTCTGAGGCATCTGTGTTAAAATACTAGTAGCTTACGAGTGTCTTCTACTCTTAAAGGCCATGTGGCTAATAACAACAAGCATTATTTCAACTTGGATTATTAGGACTAAGTTTATGTTTTAGTGGGATTTCATACAATGATTGATGTCATGAGATTTATTGAGGTTAGACGTAAAACGATATCTCAATCCCACCCTTTTTAATTCTTTAAAAGTTAACAATTTAGCAACCAGTACTAACTTTTTCTATAAATAGTCTTCAATGACAGTATTAATAGGGATTTTCAACAAGCTACTTTACCAATATATCTTGAACTGTGTATATATCTATTTATACATTTTTTCCTGGTCTATGTATGTACTTTGAAATTTGCTGTCATTTTCATGTATGTCATATCTGTTAAACAAATGATGTTCTAAGTTTAAACATTATGATTTCCTGTTTTTTTTCATCATACCATACAATATTTAGAAAGCACATTTTTGCAAATCTGTTTCTTTATTTATTAAAATACCTTCTATTCGTTAACACAATGAAGTATATATATATATATATATATATATATATATATATATATCGCTCCACATCTAGGTACGTCTAATATTTCGACATCCATATATGTGTAGAATGTGTAACACACCTAAATACCTAAATATCATTATTTTTCTAGTGTAAATTGATAATTTAAATTTATTAAACGTGTCAGTCAAGTAAATGCAAATCTTATGATACTATTATGAGTCTAAAGTAATATTTTGGTCTACTACCTCGACACTTTTACTACTACTACTAATACCAATACTAATACTAATACTACTACCACTATTACTACTACTACTAATAATAATTGAAAATTTGTGTGCTTTTTTATCATAATAAGCACAGTTACCAGGAGATACTAGTTCGCTTGATAAGTACTTATAAGTCTAGGAATTTCAAAGGTGTTTCGAACAATGGACATGTCCCATGTGTGCTGAAGAGGATAAAATTATTGTACTTTCGGTTTTCTAAAATACATTTATCATGACTGTATTTTCAATGATCACGTTGTCTCGCATTTCATCATTCTATCAGTGCTGTTAAATTACCACTGATCATTTAGAGATCCTAATTTATTCAGTTTTTGTTAATAAATGCTAATTTATCTCTCCTATTAGGATAACTCTATACATTTCTTCTGATCCATATTTCCTCATAACTTTTGCTCTTTCATAATTGTTACCACTTTTAGCTTGCTAGTTTTTCTGTCTCACGGTAATGTTTTTCGATTCCTTTAGTACTGATCGGATTCTATAGATTGATTTTCAATGTACTTACTCGTCTGAGGGATTCGACAACATGCGTCGTATGTTAATATATATATGATAATTTTTCTATATATCTGTCTTCGTTTTTTAGTTTTAAGGTCATTTAATGAAATTAACGTTAAAGTAAATAACAAAAACTGTTTTATTTAAATGTTTTGTTTCTAGTTGATTCACTCTAAAACTTTAATTCTATATTTGTCTATCCATTAAATTATGATCGGTATAGTTGGAAACAAAAGGTGTTAGTTAGTATTCATCTATTCATATCTCTTATTTAAAATCAATTTTACAATTTGAAGTATCCTCTTTTTCTTGTTTACTGGTCATATTATCGATAAATAAATTATATATACCATAATTCACAATGACAATTGATAAACTATTTATAAGATAGAAAATTCCCAATATACAAGTTATTATATAACATTAGTGGATTCCCTAAGAAATACTTAAATTCATTCACTACTAGCTCTGTAGGATTCCATTTTCTTTTTTCTTTTTCACGGATAAAACTTCATCTTTAGAAGAAGTTATAATTAGTATAATTATAGAGGTTTCTCAGTCACATTATAAAATGTTTGACACGTAAATGTTAATGTTTATACCTGTCTTCCTACTATCAACTTGTACTTTTACCTATTATATGCGGTGATGTATTCTATTTCATTGTGATTATTGACTGAAATTGCCTTGATTGATTTAACATAATTTGTATAAACATTCATGTATATGAGAGTAAAGCCTGATGATGATCTAATTGAAAACAACTATTCGCTTACATGTGTTGTTCTAATGTTTAAACCATATTTTTAAAAAAAAAACTGTTCGCTGATTTATTTGTTATCGGTTGAAAATAACAACCCAATAATATTTGAATTGTTATAACTTGTCAATTGAATTATGACTTTTCTTCTCGTCATATCACCTTCCCTTCTTTTTTTTTGAAGACTCAATATTTAGATTCTGACTGAATTTTCTGACTTTATCCGCCTGGAGTCCCTCCGGGGGCTACTGCCGGTCCCAAGCCCGGATAAAGGAGGAGGGTTGGGCATGGGGTTAGCGTCCCCATCCCGTTGAAAACTAACTCGCTAAAAAAACGCTAACCAGAAAAAATTATTCAAACCTTTTAAACTCTGCCCTGGGAGTCAGAAGATCTTCATTTAGAAGAATTATGACGCCTCATGATGAAAGCCGAATCCCTTCGGAAGTTACGAGGCCGATGCCCCTTCTGACAACCAGAGCGACCATTTATTTAGGTACATGGAATGTTCGTACAATGTGGGACACCGAAAGAGCCTTCCAGATTGCTGCAGAAATGAGAAGATACAACCTAGAGGTACTTGGGATCAGTGAAACACATTGGACACAAGTTGGACAACAACGACTAACTACAGGAGAGCTCCTGTTATACTCCGGCCATGAAGAAGAAAATGCACCACATACACAAGGAGTTGCATTGATGCTGTCCAAACAAGCACAAAATGCGCTTATAGGATGGGAATCTCATGGACCAAGGATCATCAAAGCCTCGTTTAAAACAAAGAAAGAGGGCATTTCAATGAACATCATCCAATGCTATGCGCCTACCAACGACTACAATGAAGACGCTAAAGATCAATTCTACAATAGGCTGCAGTCAATCGTCGAGAAGTGCCCAACAAAGGACCTGACCATTCTGATGGGAGATTTCAACGCCAAGGTTGGAACGGACAACACTGGATATGAAGACATCATGGGACGACACGGACTGGGAGAAAGAAACGAAAATGGTGAGAGATTTGCAAATCTATGTGCCTTCAATAAGCTGGTCATAGGCGGCACCATATTCCCACATAAACGCATACACAAAACCACATGGACTTCAACGGATCACTCTACACAAAACCAAATCGACCATATTTGCATCAACAAAACGTTCAGGAGGATAAGATTCAAGAAAGGAGGAACAAGAAGGCAGCGATCAATACCAGCCGAACAAGAGCAGAAAAAGCCAAGGCACAAGCTGAATACACGGAAATAAACAAACAAGTGAAGAGGAGCATCAGAACCGACAAACGTAAATATGTGGAAGATTTAGCAACGACGGCGGAAAAGGCTGCAAGAGAAGGAAACATGAGACAATTGTATGACACGACAAAGAAACTCTCTGGAAATCGCCGCAAACCAGAACGACCAGTGAAAAGCAAGGAAGGCGAGGTAATCACCAACATTGAAGAGCAACAAAACAGGTGGGTAGAACACTTCAAAGAACTCTTGAATCGACCAGCCCCACTGAACCCACCCAACATCGAAGCAGCACCCACGGACCTCCCAATCGATGTTGGCCCACCAACAATTGAAGAAATCAGCATGGCCATCAGACAAATAAAGAGTGGCAAAGCAGCAGGACCGGACAACATCCCAGCAGAGACACTAAAAGCAGACGTGGCGGCAACTGCAAGGATACTCTACATTCTCTTCAATAAGATTTGGGATGAGGAACAAGCACCAACAGACTGGAAAGAAGGACTTCTGATCAAAATACCGAAGAAAGGCGATCTCAGCAAGTGTGATAACTACAGGGGCATCACTCTTCTCTCAATACCGGGAAAAGTCTTCAACAGGGTATTGTTAAACAGGATGAAGGACTGCGTAGACGCCCAACTTCGTGACCAACAGGCAGGATTCCGTAAGGATAGATCGTGTACAGACCAAATCGCAACTCTACGGATCATTGTGGAACAATCAATTGAATGGAATTCATCACTCTACATCAACTTCATTGACTACGAAAAGGCATTTGATAGCGTGGACAGAACAACACTATGGAAACTTCTTCGACACTACGACGTGCCTCAGAAGATAGTCAATATCATACAGAACTCATATGATGGATTACACTGCGAAATCGTACATGGAGGACAGTTGACAAAGTCGTTCAAAGTGAAGACCAGTGTTAGGCAAGGTTGCTTACTCTCACCCTTTCTCTTTCTTCTGGTGATCGACTGGATCATGAAGACGTCAACGTCTGAAGGAAAGCGCGGGATACAATGGACATCTAAGATGCAGTTGGATGATCTAGACTTCGCAGACGATCTGGCCCTTCTATCCCAAACGCAACAACAGATGCAGAAGACAAACAGTGTGGCAGCAGCAATAGGTCTCAATATACACAAAAGGAAAAGCAGGATTCTCCGATACAACACAACATGCACCAATCCAATCAAAATTGACGGAGAAGATTTGGAAGATGTAAAAACCTTTACGTATTTGGGCAGCATCATTGACGATCAGGGTGGATCTGATGCAGATGTGAAGGCGCGGATCGGCAAAGCAAGAGCAGCATATTTACAACTGAAGAACATCTGGAACTCAAAGCAACTGTCAATCAACACCAAGGTCAGGATTTTCAATACAAATGTCAAGACAGTTCTACTGTATGGGGCAGAAACCTGGAGAACTACGAAAGCCATCATCCAGAAAATACAGGTGTTTATTAACAATTGTCTACGCAAAATACTTCAAATCCGTTGGCCGGACACTATTAGCAACAACGTACCGTGGGAGAGAACAAACCAGATCCCAGTGGAGGAAGAAATCAGGAAGAAGCGCTGGAAGTGGATAGGACACACATTGAGGAAAGCACCCAACTGCGTCACAAGACAAGCCCTCACATGGAATCCTGAAGGTCAAAGAAAAAGAGGAAGACCAAAGAACACATTACGCCGAGAAATGGAGATAGACATGATAAAAATGAACAAGAATTGGATGGAACTAGAAAAGAAGGCCCAGGACAGAGTGGGTTGGAGAATGCTGGTCAGCGGCCTATGCTCCATTGGGAGTAACAGGCGTAAGTAAGTAAGTAATCCTTCCCCACGAAATAATGTTGGGTCCTCATATTCTCGAGTTACAGTTAGTGTGACTCTATTTAAAACGTATTTCATGCATTGAGTAGAGAGTCCACTAGGACTGATTAGATGGTACGGATCAACGACACTAGATATGAGGTCATTAAGGTCTGATTCTTGTGAAACATTTTCATCAAATCTCTTGAAAATCTTATTAGTAGATAATCAACCACTAGAATAATCAGCGTCTATCAAAATTTTATTAGGTTCTTTACCATCGTTTGATGCATCCGACAAACTTTCCTCATTTTTGTAAGAAATTTGATCAAAAACATGTGAGTCATTAAGATAACTCATATCTGTTAAAACAACTAGAGAACCCCGATAAGTAGATTCATCAGGAACTTTTGTTGTAGAATGACGAGCTCCATTTAATGCAACTGTCTTCATTATGCTGCTTGATTCATTTTCTGTTTCTTCGTGGGCGGATACTGCAATAATTTTATGAGCATTTAATAAGACATCGTGTTTCTATGAGTTGGACAAGTCAGTGTTTGTACATGGTATTTCGGGGACAATGGGATTTGAACCCAAGACAGGGCATGTCTCTAAAATGGACATTTCTGGATCACTGGGCGCATCATGAATAACTGCCACTAATTCATTTACATTACCGCTTATCAAGGATTCACGGAGGCTTTCTGCAGTCATTTTCCAACTCTGTACGCAAATTAGAAATTAACTTATCAACTGTCACATCTTCAAAATATGGATGATTTAGAAGTCGTATGCGTAAATTGTTTAAAACATTCAACTGGCTCTTTTTGAAACGCTTCTGTTGTCACTCAAATAGAAACTGTAATTGATCAGAAGAGATGGTCATTTTCTGAATCAGCATTGTAATGAAAATTTCTCATCGAATATTGTAGCATATAATGAAACTGAGCCATTATTATTCACATAGAGTAATCACATTGCATCTTAAAGTTAAAGGATTCGTATCATTTTGATTTTATTTTTTATACCTACATCGACTCAATACTTATTATACTTTCTACATGATTTGCGTTTTTCATTACTAATGGAATTTTTTTTTCAAAAAAAGAGAGAAACATTCATTTTTAAGTTTCACTAATATAGTGAAGTTTTCACTCGTTGAAATCGTGAGCCATTTGAAGCTAGAGCACCATGAAAAAACTGGAAGCAGTGGACGGCCGTTTCGTCCTATCATGAGACTCCTCAGCAGTGCTCATCCACGATCCCGCCCCCCGCGGAATTCGAACCCAGGACCTACCAGTCTCGCGCCAGGCGCTTAACCAGCTAGACCACTGAGCCAGCATCCAACGGCGTTAAGCCGTTACCAGTGGTGTTAATGTCTAACTTCAACCAATCCACGAAGTTGCGCCACCGTACACCATTGTCTTCAGTGAGTTCCTATCTCACAACAGATCTGGTTGTAACTTTGTTCAAAATATCAAGTTGACTAAATCACTTTATCTAACTGTAATAATCTAATATATGAGAATATTAGTAGTATTAATAATACTAGTAATAGTAGTCATAGTACTACTAATAATATTATCGTTTACAATTAAAATTAAAAACTACTAATCAAATCCTCTTTTAATCAATCAATTTCTTGTTACTAGGTCATTCACCATACAAGTATGTATATGTATGTATGTGTGTATGTATATTTATAAAATGTGTATAGACATTATTAAATAAATTGTCTGATTGTGCATGTGTTCATTCTCATTTCACTGTCTCATATCACATGTCTAATCTAAGTTACTCAGTAATATCATTTTACTCCTGTATGTGTCTACATTTAAACATTGTACATGCACACACATACTATACAGACATATATATATATATATATATATCTTCTTTCATATGTCTGTATACATCCAATGATTTCTACCAATCATTGTATCATTTTATCCAATCGTTTTATTCATTATCTTTCCTACTTAATTTTATTATTATTATTTATTACTTTATAGTCCGATATCAGTAGTCAACGTATATCACATATTTTTTTCTTCTTTACTTCATTCAACATCAATATCGTCTACTTATTATTTTAATTATAATGAAAAACAATTCTGTATTCTAGTAGTTAAAGCTAGACCATTATGGAAAACCTGGAAGCACTGTATTCTCAGTAAAAAAAGTTGTTAATATGTTATATATATATAATTAATTTATCTTATCTTAAAGCATTTAGTCCCTTTGATAAATTTCAATAGTGTAATAAGAAGATGAAGACTATCAGACCTATGTGATGATATATTAGCGCAATACATTTCGAACAATCTGATCACACATAATACACTTGTTTAGAACATTTATAGATAAAAATAGAAGGTCAACTAGACTGGAAATGGTGTAAGAGGAGACAAGGATGATGATGATAATAATAAGAGTAATAACTAATAATAAGCCAATATTACCCAGGGTAGGTTTAAGGTGAGAACAAACTATTTTTGAATACACAAAGGGGGTTTTAATTTTCGTATGGACAAGGCTTCAACAAACCTTAGTATACACCTTTTTACACTTTTATGCAACATTACAAAAGCTGAGTTAAGATCAATCTTATAGCCTATTTCGATTATATGTTTAGCAATAGAGGATGATGGATTTGTTTCTGCAACTATTTTGGCACATGGTCACACACCTTAATTTTGGGATAACGATTGCTCCTCCCTGTGTGTGTGTGTGACACTTAAACTGGTAAGCACAGTGGGATGTGACACAGTCGTTTTCATGTCATTTAGGTTTTGGATGAAGTATGCACCTTGTTCTTTCAAATTGTGTTCACATTATTATTACTCTTATTATTATCCTTGTCTCCTCTTACCCCATTTCCAGTCTAGTTGACTTTTTATTTTTATAGATAAATGTTCTGAACAAGTGTATTATGTGTGATCAGATTGTTCGAAATGTATTGCGTTAATATATCATTACATAGTTCTGATAATCTTATTTTGTTTTAATAAAACAATATTTCATGTTTTATTTTAATCTTTTAAGTCTACTTTTGATTATTAGACTTTTGTATTGACATAAACCAAGTGCATAGTTCAGTTTTCTTTTCAAGTGTCTTACTATAGTAAGCTCACTGAACTTATCATTATTATTTTAATATTAACCATCTCTGATAGATATTTGATACTTTTGAGTCTATGCTATTTTGTTATGAATCGAAATTTTATAATTCGATCTAATTAGTTGGATAAGGTAATTTAGGAATAATGCAATAAGTTTAATATATAAATTTGTTCATTGTAGCTCATTTACTTATCTAAATAAAAATTAATATATAGGGGATTCATAATAAGAAAGTGATTACGAATAGTTTTAAAAGTTATTCTCAAACTCCTTACTATTTCAGTACATTGTGTATGTGTATGGGTGTATGTATATGTCATAGATTTTTGTTGTTGCTATGACACTGATACCAGTAATTCAGATGATCTTCAGATGATATTTAGTGGATTCACTTTCTTCTTACACAATGAATTTCATACTCTTCATATAACCATCTAATAAGTTTTTATGTAAATTGTACATATACAGATTGCTGTAATTACATTTCTCTTGGAATAGATCATCCACAGAAACTGAATATTTATAAATAGGGATATTTTATAAAATGCATCAACTAACCTGTACTCTTAATTTCTATCATATTCTGTGTGTTCAATTACTGTTTATTCACATTTTTCATTATAATAACGTTTCAGCCTTTGTCATAATTGGCTCGAGTATTTAGTAGCAATGACTGATAAGTACTCTGTTTTCTTTTTTGTCACTAATGTATATCTGTACTACACTATTCAGGTTTTATCCTACGCTACGTCTTTTAAACTGTCACTGATTTCAGTATGTGTTTCTTTTTCACTTGAAATTTATTAGACTCATAATCAATAAACTTACTTAAAAATCTTGAAATCTGGGATTACGATTATTTTGATGGAGATTTGTTCTCTGAGCTCAGAGAACAAAATTCTATCAAAATCATCCACCTGAGCTACAAATCTTCTCCACCATCTCATTACGATTATTATCCTATTAATACTTCGGGATTAAAAGAGATTTCGCCTTGTCCATCAAGCGACGAGTATTATCAATTGTTTCATGCCTTTCATAGTTGTAAAATATATGAATCTCATCATTCGTAGTCATATAAAAGTTTCAGAAAACCCAGTTATCATTACTTTTGAATCACTTTTTACAGATAGTGAGATTATTTCATCAGAAGTAATGAGATTATATCTCAAAATATAGACATAATTTAAACATATTAATTAGATAACTAATCAGTTTATTATTTGCTGGGCTTTCCATATAGTCTACATTATTACATGAAGGTATAATATTTGAATTATGGAATACCTATTTGTCATCCTTTTACGTACAAGGAATTATTATTCATTGAGCTGGGGTTATACCGACATTAAGAATTTCTTTACTGAAACGTGTTTACTTACGCTGTTTACCCTTACTTGTTAGATTTCTGAGAGTAGGTGAAAAGAAGCTGTAGACAGACTGGCATGAGATCAGTTTATGAAAGCATTGACTACTAGCTCGAACCATATCACTAGGTTCAGACTTTCTGCTTGGGGGATACGCAATACATGTAGTCTATTTGGAGACGTTGAGTGATATAATACACAAAATTATTCACAGTGATGCAGTTGGATTTTTTCTCTATCTTTTGCTAAATCTGGTGATAATTGTTGTTCATCCTTCAATCTCATGTGTCCTTTTTGAGTTGTATTTTCTATGTTTACCTTCCCGTTACTGTTAAGACCAAGTCTTCTTGTGCGCTTTTCATCTTATTAATTTAATACTTACATATGCTGATGTGAGGTATGCTAACTTGGACCGATATAAATTCGTATCAAGTCCTATATCGTTAAACCGGTTGGCTATTTATTAGAATATTCGCATTTTGAATATGTTATCATGACCTGTATTTTCTCAAATAGTAATTATGTTAACAAGTTAAAATGTTTTCCACTTGACATGTTACCAACTAGCGCATTCTATTTAACCATTATTCACTAAAGTTAATTCTTAGCGGTTTATCTACTAGATTCTCAACGGAATCCATTCTGACATCATCTCACTGTCCTAATGAGGTGTGACAATTTAGTGTGATGTACCAGGTTCTATGTTGTATATGACTGACTAACTATCTCGAGCACCCAAACCAACATAGTAACAATGAACTTAGACACATTAGGTAATAGCGTTGTTATTAAAGCATATTTTTTAGTTTCGTTTTCTCTAAGATAAATAGTTTTATTATGAATCTTTCATAATCCTTTCTTCATAATATCATCGTCTGATTTTACTAAAAATGCAAAAGCAAAACTTTGCAGCCATTATCTCATATGGCTGATAAAGAATGCGACACTACTGGATAAAAAATGCTAATGATCTTTATTCTTGTTATGTCTACGTTGCCAATTACTTATAAATAATCTTATTTAGACCATCCCTGTGCGTGGTATCGTGAGCACGCACTACTGATGAGTTCCATACTAGAACGAAAGAGTTGTCCAGTGCTTCATGAGTTTTAATGGTGGTTTAGCTATGATTAGTTTTTGACTTAAAATATGAAAATTTTCCAATCTACCTAAGACCTTATACTAACAAATCATTTTATTTAAAATCAAATGACCTAATCTATGACTCACTTCGTTACATCATTCGTTCCTCAATCATTAGGTAACAAACTATCATTCCAGTTCGTATATAATGACTTCGATAACTATGGTAGTCTTGTTAGTATTTGTGTAATAGATGTGGGTTTCATAATCTAGTTTCCTTGATCAAATGAAATTTAAAGGACAATTCATATTTAAAATTTTTACATGTTAACAGATATACAAGTAAGTTGCGTAATATTTATCATAGTTTTAATGTAATGTATTTACCAATTATAGGTTTATCTACTCAAATTTGTCTCACATACACACGTTTGTTCGAGGTTATCTATTTCAGTAAATATCGTCATTTCATTTTATTTGTGTTTGGGCTGTGATACTGTCCGGTTGCCCAAACAGAGGTTATCCGATGTCACTACTTTAACTACCCGGTTTCCCTTACTGAAGTTAGTAGAAAAGAAGTAGAATTTTAGAGACTGTCACTTATTATTATAAGCTAAGTGGTTTGATTATTTGGTCAACACTACTCTACTTTGTGGGTTGTTAATATTAACTGGTACACTTAAATTCAGTGTTTGATATTTATGATTAGTTGATAAAAATTCTTGTGTCATTCGTCATCATGGAGTGTATAATAATACCGTCCCATTCAATGATATTAACTGTAGGAGGTTTCATTACGGAAAATCTATCAGAGGTCTTGATTAGAACACCTAGCATGTTAGATCCTTTAATGATATTCCCATAACTTTCGGATTGCCTTTTTTCCTAAGGGCGATGGCACAGTGGATAATGCTATTTTTGTGTGCTAGGTTCGGAGTCGATTGTATGCTCAATGTATGCACTACTTATTATTGTTCCAATCCAAAGTTTGAACCTCACTTCATTCATTTCAATTTGGACAGTAGGGTAATACTATTGTCTCACACATATTGTCTTGTGACTCAATGCCGTGTACATAAACCTGTACTTAATATGTGTCACATAGTCATGGTATTTCAAATATCCTTTAGTGAATAATATCTTCGCAAATAAAATTTGAACTCATAATCTTTCATGCGTTTTACAATTTTGTTATTATAAATATCATTAGTCTTTTCTCGATTTAATATGTTTTACACGTTTATTTAAATCTTGAATGAGTAAAAGTCATTCAAATTTATCTTTACTTTAAAAATGATCTCAACTGAGAAATAGATTTTCATGAATACATTCAACCAGTGGTATATGATTTTATTTGGTTATCTTGATTTCTGTCGTTTAATTTGATTGACCGACTTGTTAAGTAATGACAAAGTTTAGGGTTAAGATTTTTATCGTTGAACGTGTAGCACATCTGCTTTTCAATGTTTAATATGTATTCAATATCTAGCATTTTTCTGTTCATTTAGTAAGTGAATGCTGCACATGAAATCATAATTTTCACTGATGATTTCATCTTAAGCTGTTATCTTCATTGGATTCGCTGTTTTTCATTTGAAAATTTGAGATGTGCTACAGTGTCATGTTTATAGAAGGTATATGTAGATTACTTTAGATTATTGAAATGAAATCACTGGTGAAAAACTACATTCTTATAAGCAGTACTGACCCATTGAATGAATGGGGAAAATACTACAGAACATTAGATATTGCATTTTTATTAAACAGTGAAAAAGTATGATTATCCTCACACCAATGTAATCCTGAAAAGTCAGTGTTTAATTGTTTATTATAAATTATAACCTTCTAGATATCAGTGTATATATTTTGATATAAAAAAGGCGACACCAAGGTCTAAAATATAGTTTACATCTAATGAATAATAATAGGCACTAATAACCTATATTATTTACCTAAAATCATCTTTATCAGTAATGAAACAATCAGTTTATGATCACCTAAGTCTTACATCATTCTCCCCATTCTTAGTTTCATTTTATCATTTATCACCCGTTATTCTCAAGTGTGTATACAGAGTTCATTGTGGTCACTGTTATTGCGTCATTTCGATCATTATCTACATCGTAAACACCATTCATCATTATATCATTATTATTTATTCTTGTCTAAAGTTTTTGTGTCTATCACCTACCATGAAACATTCAATTATTAGTAGTATACATATATATATATATATATATATATATTTCCTTTATTTAATGTTCATTATTTACTTATGCCTCTGTTATCATCATCGTCATCATCATCTTCATTCTCATCAACAAAAAGGACTATCAGAATTTTGCTTCTTTTATTTTTATCATCCTTCCCATTTGTTTGATTGTCTGTTTGATGATGTTTGATTATGATCGGGATATGAATGTTGATATCTAATTGAACGTGGTGGCTGGCTCGCGTACTAATTATTGTTTGATTTGTTCATTGTGTGTCTGTTCTTGTTGTGTATTATCGCTTGCATGTTTGTATGTACTGATTTGTATTTAAATTGTTGAATGTATTTGTGTGTGTATGTGTTTGTTCATGAATGAATGCTTGTACATATGTCCATGGTCCACTACTCTCAGGTACAACAGAACGTGTTTGTCTAATTATTGGATCGTTCGATGGTGTCATTACTGTACAGAATTATATAATGGATCGAATCATGGAAAAACCTGATCCTAATCCAAATACAACTGGAGAAGGCAGACTGAATGTTGAACGTCATAAGCAGGTAGGATTTTTTATTTGTTATGTTGTCGTTTCCTTCTGTTTACTGTGTTATCGATTGATACATAATCATATTATCGTTCACACTGTAGTTCAACTAAATTACTTGTGATCAGTTTTTATTGTCAATATTTTCCTTAAAAATATTCTTTCTTTTTCCAATATTTTACTTTTTGTTTTAATTTTTAAAAATTTGATATACAGGTGAAAATTCTTGTACCGAATAGTACAGCTGGTATGGTTATAGGGAAAGGTGGATCATATATTCAAGAGATCAAAGAGAAAACTGGTGCATATGTGCAAATTTCACAAAAATCTCGTGAATTCAATCTCTTAGAACGATGCATTGTTGTTGCCGGTAAGTTATTCATGATGTATTGGAAGAAGATTAAATTATTGGAAACTTCTGGTAATTATTTATTGGTCATTATCATATATAGTCAACTATACAGAAACAACACAATGATCTGATGGGATAAGGAGACGAAATTATTTAGGTCAATATTTTTTGTATCGATTCATTATGAATTTCCGCCAGGGTGATAGGTGTGAACTTCGTTCACCTTGACATTCACATTAGATCCTTCTGGTTTATCAACATTGTTATCCAAGTTTTTAGGGACTCCCATCTCTTCCAGAGCTTTGTCATCAAGTGTAATTTGGTTGATGGTTCGCTAACTAAAAATTCCCAATTACTTTTCCTTTTTTTCAACAGAAAGTCTTTGTTATACTCGATTCGATTCTCCCGATTGTTGTACCAATTGGTTTTAGTGTTACACTGATTTTAAAGTGCCTTATTACAAGTCATAAGCATATAGAGTTGATTGCATTTTAATACATTAGTTCCTCGTACTTATTTTTCGCTCCAGAAAAACGTTTCTGAAACTCATTTCTAATCTCTTCTTTAATGCATTTACATAGCATCGTATGAAACCTTATTCAAAGTTTTCTTCATATTTGAGAAGTGCATAGTACTGTTCAGGCACTTCGTTATACTCTGTAATGGGAATCTTAGGATTTAACCATCTACGCATAACATTATATAGTTGCTAACATTTTCAAATAAAATCATCCCCATATAAGACATACTTACCCCTCGTGAAAGAGGATAGGCCACCCACCAGTATGATCCATCCAAATCTCTCCTGGACAATTCTCTCCAGTTGCTATTCATCCTTTTCATGTCTGCTTCCAATTCCCGACGTAGTGTGTTCTTTGGCCCTCCACTTTTCCGTTGCCCTTCAGGATTCTAAGTTAGCACTTGCCTTGTGATCCAATTTGGGGATTTCTGTAGTGTATGTTCTATCCACTTCCAACTTCGTTCCCTAATTTCCTCTTCAGATGGAACCTGGTTTGTTCTCTTCCCCAGTATCCTGTTGCTGATAGTTACCGGTCAACGAACATTGAGTATCTTGAGTAAACGGTCAGCTATAAGTACTTGTACATTTTCGATTATGGTTGTAGTTGTAGTAGTAGTAGAAAACAACTTTGCTAAACAACTCTAACCATAGAAGATATACTTATTAATAATAAAATGTCATAATTTTCATTGTTAAAAACAAATTTGGACTTCAATAAAAATTTCAAGTTAATAATTGTTATTTTAATTTTGTTATTTTAGGTGAATTAGATCAAGCACGCGCTGCTGTTCATTTAATTTTAAATGTTATTGCTACAGATCCACAATCAGCTAGTTGTCCAAATCTTTCATATCATGATATTCAAGGACCAGTAGCTAGTGTTTATCCAACTGGTTCACCATATGCAACACCGATTATTCCTTATTTAACAGGTTCGACTATTTTATCTAATCCATCAATTGATACAAATTCTGCTTCTGCTACAGCAGCAGCGGCCGCTGCCGCTGCAGCGGCAACTATGATGGCAGCAGCTGTAGCATTTACACCTGGTCCATCATCACAACCAACCACATCATCATTTATTTCTTCACCAGGTGGTAGTACTACATTTGGATTTTTTCCACCGAATTTTCAATCAACACCAGATATTGCAACAATTGCAGCGTTAACATCAAATCCTACAGCTACTGGTGGATCAATCGTTTTGCCGTCTATACTGCCTAACACTGGTAATGATAGAACTCTATGTAGTAATTTGTCAGGAGATTTATTTTCACAAACTGTTGGTGTGGGTGGTAGTAGTTCACCATGGTCAAATATTTCAGGACGAACTGGATTCGATGTAATAGTGCCTGATCTTAATGCTGCTTCTGCATTAACAACAGTATCAGTTGCACAAGAACCTTTAACTGGATCTTTTATATCACCTAAACCACAAGATTCTCAGTCAAGCCGTTCTGCATTATCGCCTCCAGTATACTTTCCTTCATCTTCATTTATTCCAGGTAGGGATTGGGTTGATTAGTGTGTGGAAGTTTCACTGTTAGTGATGCTTATTGTTTTATGTACTTAATATATTGTCATTTATAAAACCACAGATTGATGTCGTCTAGTTTTCCTTCTTAAAACAATAAAAATAGTTTCATTCGCTTAAATTTAAACTCTAGTTCCAAAGTTAAATTTTATTGTGTTTAGCATCCAAACATTAGACATCTTGGTCTTTATGTTTTGTGAATGTTAGCTATGTCTGTAAGTAAAACGTGAACTGTTCTTTTGGTAAGATACATTGCACTGAACCACATGATTATAATGCTTATTATTGTACGTGAAGTCATAAGTGATTCTCAGTCGTATGACTTTCACGTTTTGTGTTATACTGTTGAGCTTACTTTAAATAACTGAGTGTTATTGTATGGTCACTTCACGTCAAGTTGTTCGTGACTTGAACAACCGTCTGACAAAATACCGACTGTTTTAGATCCTAAATCACTATGGAATCATCGCTTCACTAAAGTCTCAATATTCACCCTGTTGATTAGTACCAAACAACACAAAAAGCCGTAATTCTTCGAGAGGTGATAGGTTGCTACAATGCAAATAACATTAGTAACACTATTGTTGCTTATAATTTCAATTAACTTAGAATAGTTAAGCTATTTGATTTGTCGCTGCTATTTGGATGGGTTATTTTTATATTATCAATTTTCAATAATTGTTTACATAAACCCATGGAAATTAGTTGACGTAGAATAGATTATCATCAACATATGCAAACACCACCTTATGGGGAACAAAGCAACAATGTTGATTATGTTTAATAGAATAATTATGTTTATTTTTACTAAAGTTTTTTCATAGAGCATTTGTTTAATTTACTAGCCGTGTGCTCTATCACAAATCTTTTGGTGCATAAAATGTAGTACAATATATTCAACCTTTGAGTCGATGACATTATAAACTGCTGGAACTTTCCTAAATAGGTTGGAGCAATTTTTGATACTTCCTATTTTTTAATTTACAGTTGATTGACCACTAAATAGTGACCAGTGTCACTTTTATTTACTACATTAATATGGACTGAATCCTATCGATCGATTAGTAATATGGTCCACAGATTAGTTGATTTAACGTCGCGTGATTTATGTTTCTATATAGTCCAAATTGCATAGCGGTTACGTTACAAACAATAGAACTAAACGATATCTAGTTTCAAATCTCACTTCCTTCATGATTGTGGATGTATACCTTAGTGAAGAAAACAATGTCAAGTAGGGCTTCCTGTTAACTTCCTCCAACTACATAACATTCCTTATCAAGGTAATAGTGGCTTAATTTATCTTTAAATTATCGGTTCATTGCATCTCACCTGGTTCGATTTTTATTACTAGTTCATTAGACATCAGTTCAATTATGTTTCTGAAATCTAAACACATGCTTCTATACGTGATTAGTGGTAAGTTAAATCTTTGAACAGTTCTCTAGCTTACATTAATTCTATTTACTCAATATTCCTATTCATAGATATTCATTAATTATCATATTTTATAATAAATTTTTAGCGCCACTTCGAATGTCTGCTACAGCTTTATTTGGTTATCCAACAATTGGTTATGGAAATCCTCCACCTGTACAACATAGTCATTTAACACCAACTCGAGGTATACAACCAATACCTTTAACTGAAACTAGTTCATCATCAATTTGCAGCAATTCATCAAATTTACCATCATTATTTACATCACCAACTGGATTAACTGCTAATATTGCTACATTAGCTGCTCTTTCCGCTGCGATTACAGTATCTGGTGTACCAACTGTAACAAATACAATTACAACAAATGTAACAATTAATTGTACAAAATCTTTACCAATTCTTTCAAATCCTAATCCACTTGGAACTGGTTCAAGTGGTGCTTTATTTAATTTATTACCTTGTTCTCAGTTATCATCATTTAATGTTACACCAATTGTACCACATGTAGTTGTATCGAATGATTCAATTACAATGTCAATACCTAATTTATCATCAAATCCATTTTTATTATCACTTACAGAAAGTGATATAAATCAACGTAATATACAACAACAATCATCTTTAGCTCCAAGTATAAATTCATCGGCACAAGTTACCGCTTTACCATCTTCATCAACATTAATTGGATTTCATGGATTACAATATAATTCAGGATCAAATATCATTACACCTATGGGAAATTATGTTGCATACAGACGTGTTATATCTGTAGGTTTTGAAAAAAAACCTTTTGGTATTTACTTTTATTTGAGATGTTATGTCGACTTATTTACTGTGTTAAATAAATGTCTGGCTTTTTTCTTTAGTCAAGATTATGTCATTCATTATATATACTGTTCTGATAATTCGATTGTATTTGATGTTGGTTTCATTATAAATTATCACAATATGTTGTATTTTAGTCATTCCATATCAAATTGTTAACCTTGACACTTAGTACTAGCAATTATGCACGGCTTTTCATCAGGTTGGAAAATCCTAGTGACAAATATTGGCGGTTTTAAGTGTGTGATAACAGAAGGAATATTGTAGAAATTGGGACCGGTTTTTCAAACTATTATTAATTATAATTTCGATATATAACTACTGAGTAAAAAGATTACTCACGATTTACTATTTCTAGCTTATCACAAGTCTTTTACTCACTGTCTCCTCTATTCACAACCACTTTTGACTTATTTATGTATAATTGTTATTTTATGGTATGATGCGGTATAGTGTGTCTGCGCGTAAACTATTTCTGTTTGTAATATAAATATAGTAGAGACTGATTACTACTTCTAGACTCAAGGCAGAGCATAGAAAGAAGCTAGCAAACAGTAGACCAATAGAAATCTAGCTGGCGGTTCAAGATCAGTAGTGTTGGTTGGACATGTAATTGGTCAGTATGGGGACACTGGGCTGTCGATGAAATAGTTTGCACGAAATATACTGAATTCTAAGTCTGATTGGTGGCTTGGCACGTGACATTGGTCAGGGGTAGTAGAACATGATAAGTTCAGATAAGTATGTTGATTATCGGCTTTATACTTGATAATTTCGATTAAAAACCGGTTCCAACTTCTACAATATTCGTGGAGTCATAACAAAACTATTTTCCGTGATCTTCAAAATGTATTCTGGAACTTTATTGTTTTATAAAAGGTTTTACGCGTTAAAAATACATGTAGCATTACAAACATGCTCAAAGTCTCTTGGGTTTTACGTAGCAATAAGAAGTCTTAAAATGGGGTGGAACACATGGAGAAAGATTTCTGAATCTCATCTTCTTTATTAACCTATTTGTACGGAAATGTTTACAATCCATTAATATTATTATTATTACTCACGATGATTGTATATGCGTACAATTAGTGCATTTCTGTTTAATCTTTAAATATTTCAGGTTCCAGAAAGTGTGATCAATATAATCCTTGGTCATCAAGGTCGATCTATTATGGATTTACAATTATTTACTGGTACTGCCATACAAATATCTCAGAAAAGCACTTATTTATCTGGTACACAATATCGTACTGTCACAATAATTGGACCACAAGTCAATGTACAATCAGCAGCTGATGTAATTGAGCATATAGCAATTATTGAGCATATGAAACGAGAATCTGGTTCATATCAACAACATTCATTGTCGTTATCACTTCCTGGTAATGGTAGTAGTACTAGCACTGTTGGGCGTCCATGTAATGTTAGTGGTGGTCAACTAAATTCGGATTATTTTATACACTCTGGAATATCACATCCATTCACATCATCGACATCATTTTCATCATCTTGCATTAAAGGAAATTATCCAGAATGTCAGTCAACATGTTCAGCATCGAATACTGGTATATCATGTCCGATAAGTATGATTAGCTCACTTCCTTTGACTACTTGTATAACTACTGTTAATACTGCCAATAGTACTAGTGGTAGTAATATTATTATTACTGGTTTGTCTTTTCCGTCATCGTCTTGTGATACTGCTGCTTCTGCTTCAAGAAGATCTGGAGGAGGGAGTGCTGGTGTTAGTGGTTTTGGCGATTCACTGTCTTTTCAAAGTTCAATCGACTCAGTATCTATGTCTGTAACTAAACGTGATGAAACAAAGTAGTTTATTAATAATAATACTATCGAATCATTAGAATTTAACAAAATAGTTCTATCACGATTAACACTACTTATAATCGTAGTAGTAGTAATTACTGTTGTAGAGTATTAGAAGTAGTTTTTTTTTAAAGAATAACAGTTAACACCGGTGGAATGTTAATAACATAAAGCTAGACGATCCGAATTGAATTGATAAACTAAATCACACACACACACACAATTTATATGGTTTCAGCTTTACACTCTATTCGTCTTTCAATGAACACAAAAAGAAAACCATTTGATTTTATTTGTTTATCTATTTATTTATGTAGTAAACTTATTTTTCTGTTTTACTTTTTTCTTGTGTGTGCATATATATATGTGTATTATGTAATTTTATTGATTTTAACTTCTATATAATTTGGTGTCACTTTGATTATTTAATGCCTTCGGTTCCTTCACTCCGCCCCCCTTCGTCCATAGTCTCTCTCTCTCTCTCTCTCTATATATATATATATATATATATATATATATATATATATATATATATATACTCGTATATGTGCATAACCGAACGTTTTTTTGTATCCCATTTGTCTTGGGTGTTTCAGAGGTTACATTGATTATTGCATAATTTTTTCCTTGAGGTTAATAATTCTCTTAGCGCCATTTTATATACCTATGACTTTTACGGCCCTTCCAATTAAGATTATTTATTACTATCGTTATTATTTATTATTTTTGGTTTTACATGAGTAAAACTATTATCTATTATATATCGTTGAATATCGATTTTTTTTGTTTTGTTTTACTCATTCTCATTTTATTTATTTTTTTTGTCATTGACGGGCCGTTTGTTTTTTTTTTTTAAAATTATTTTGCGGATGGGAAATTGTTTTTCTTTTTAACTGGATTATTCTATATTTATTTATCATTAAAAGATTTACCTTATCCTTATTTGAAGTTCCATGGTCTTTATGAATCCAATTCTTATTATTATTCGGTCATAGATATCTGTGTTTGATGATATAGTCGTTATGATATTTCTAAAACTATTGTCAATGTCATTTAGTGAACATTAAATGGTTTTTTTTTAAACTTAACCACCATAATACTACTGAACAATTGCTTTTCTTTCACATTCTTTTTTACATCTATTAACCTTAGTTTTATGTTTTGTTTTCGAAATAAATCAATGTAGTTTTAAGATAACAATAACGTAATGTTCATTCGTTTCCCTTGATATGAATGCTAATTATATGTTTACAAAAAAAATGAGATAACTGTCAATGTTTGACTGTTATTCCTTAATTGGTTTTCTTTTCTCATTGTGTTCATGCTACTATGCATAAATTTGGAATACAGAATTGTTTATATATAGTTTATTAATAGTGACATTGTATATCAATAATCTCTTTATTGGACAACTATATTCAATATATATCGTTACCAAATGATGTAATCTGTTTATTTAATGTTTAATATGTAGATAGATAAATTATCTGTCTTTTGTTGAGATTATTATTCTTGGTTTCATATTGTCAATTTCATCATATAAAATTATCCGGTGTATTTTCTTTTCCTCTTTGTTATTTAGATTTGTTATCTTTCCTCTTTTTTTTCAGTGCTATTTGTGATTTAATCTTTATGTATAAGTCTATTTGTATAGTGATTTGTTTATATACGAGCATTGTCTGAAAGATCTTTATGTATTATGTAAGTGTACATGTGTATTTATGTTCACATGGTAGTATATTTACTGCTGTCCAGTTGCTCGTTGTTTTTTTTTTAGATCAATAAATTTCATGAGTGGCCACCCATCAATGATAGTTTCATTTAATTGTTCTTAATTGTATACATGTACTGTGTTATGTAAATGGAACATTTGTATTCAGTGTAATTTCTTTCTTACATCTGTGGTAAGCACAAGTCTATAGCTTCGAGAATAAAATCATTGTATTTTTTTACTGAATGTACGTTTACTACTGTTTATTTAGAAAGTAGTATAACTTGCTTTGCGAAAGTATTCTGTTTTTTTTGTTCGTCTATTTAGTTCTCGTTGGTTTCGTGTTATCTTAATTTAGAAAGAAAATGAATATTCTTTTTGATTAGCACAAGTCTTATACAAAAATCACGTCTCATAAACTATCTATTGATGGGAAGTAATACTGACTATATTTTTTGTCCCGGTTCTTTTGCATTGTTATTCTTTATATCAATATTTATGATACTCCATAATCTGCTGTGAATTTATAAGTTTCTTTGTTTGTTTGTCTGTTTTTTTATTGTAAAATAGATGTCTACCTACTTTTAATTCTATTTCGATCATGAACTTTATGGAATAATTCCCCATCACTCATAGATTACAGAATTTTTCTCTTCGATTCCTTTTTTTGCTGCAAACTATCTAAGAAACTTCCATTTCTTCTTTGTTTCTCTTAGACATTTTTTCTTAATTTAAAACTATTCTAATGATATTACAATATAATGAAAGAATGTTCCTTATCCTCATTACTCTGTTCAGTTGTTTTTTTTTTGGAATTTGATTTTATATAAATGATTTGTAGGAAATGAACGGTTTACTGAAATGTTTTCTTTTTTGTTGTCAATTCGAGTTCATTAATTCATCTTGATGTGAATAGATATTTCTTTATTGTGTAGTTGTATTAATGATCAATTGTTGTCATTATTATTATTATTATTGTCTTATACAAAATACAGATTAATGTTCTCGTTTGATAAACATTTTGTTGATATGGTGATTATTACTGATTGTGAATTATAGTCAATAATTGTCAATGATATTCAATGTCAGAGATGCTAATGTTTCTTTTTTATTTCTTCCATATATATATATGGTACTTTATTATCAGATTCATATCCAAAATAAATAGAGAAAAAAAATGTATGTTCACTTTACAATTATGTATTGTCTATCATGAAGAAAGTGTTTTAAAAGAAAATAGATTGTTATAATATAAACGCTTTTTTTTTGTTTCTTCAGTCCAATAAATTACATTATGAGATGGTGGAGAAGATTTGTAGCTCAAGTGGATGATTTTGATGGAGTTTTGTTCTCTGAGCTGGATGGTTTGGTCGTGGAGTTTTCATCGTTCTTCTGAACAACATCATCAGCACAAACTTCAGATAGAAGTGAAGTGTTCGGATTTCTCCATATGTGGTTCATAGCTTGTTCTGTGCACGTCGACGTTGATTAGTTCTTATTGGCCTTAAATTTGTCATTGTTCACTTCTTTGTTTTGGTTGTGTTCCCCATTGGTTTGATTTTTGTTCCTATATTTGTGCATGATTTTCCTGATTGGTTGATAAGTTGGATAGATTTCAATATGTTTGTTGATTTCTGATTGACCTGAGTGCCAGGCTTCTAAAAATTCTCTGGTGTTTTTGGAATTTCCTCTGTCCGAGATTTCCACATTTTTTCAATAGAATGAGTGTCCGCAGTTGTCCACATGTATTGATATAAGTGAAAAGTTCAAGTTTTTTTCTAGGTTTTTAGTCACTGTGATACGGCAAGCCACGTGACTACTTTTTTTCCAAATTATGGGGATGTAAGAAATAATAGAAGAGAGGGAATTATTTTTAAAATATAAAATAATGATAATAACTTCATTCCATATGTAATGTTTGTATGAATCTTCCCCATTGATTTTTAGGACTGCAACAGAGCAGTTACTTTTGGCATATGTGCATCGTGTGTGAATGTCCAGAATATTGTCAATGAGTCACAAAGAATTTGAGGAGAGATGGATGATGGCTAGCAGTGAAATTAAGGACATGCGTTTCGTCCTACTTAGAACTCGTTAAATGGATATACATGCATCCTGTAGTTGATTTCGGTGTTTGGAACAAAGTGTACTGAGTTCGAGTTCCGAAGTGAACATAAAATCTTGGATGCAAGTACATCCAGCTGATGGGTCCCAGATATGATTATACGTGCGTCCTTGATTACACTGATAGCCGTCATCCACTTCTGTCTAATATTGATATTGATTTAAGGCTATGGCAAAGATAATGATAAGACATACTTCTTTTGTACGCACAGTTATGTCTTCATCTCATGGGTGGCAAGAGCTTTTGTTGTTTTAAGTAGTTGGATACGAAGAAATCGTGGTAGAATTAATCGAATTCTATAAGCAACTTTAAAATTAATTTGTAGATCAATGGAGTGGTTGGGATTAATTAAGTTTTCACAGGTGCAACTTCTAACTGCTTTGCTCTCATCCTTGTAGTACCACACTGAGATATGTCCTTGTATTTGAGACAGCAAGCGCTGACTACGGACAATGTACCTTGCTTCACAAGAGCAAGTGAACTGATAATTGATGACTGATCTAAGTTATTTGTTTTCTAGCTAAGATTGGACCCAGTGGAGACCTCATTACAGTTCCATCTATTTGAAAGTTAGCTGCTAAAATTATAATTTTATAACCATTTAAAGATTTCATTCGACGTGAATTCATTTAAAGTTATCAGTTTCAAGATGATGAAGTTTCATTCACTTAAAAATTTGTTTTAGTTTCAAAAACTGACAGGAATGTTCCTTCGTATCATTTTTCAAAAAAATATTGTGATATTTCATTGTGTGTTTGTTCAAATATAAGAGTTGTCTCGTTTAATAAATGAAGTGGGTGGTACGACCACCAATATAAAAAGTATGTCATACCTCAGAAAGCTTGATTTGTAGAGAAGTTTCCAATATTTGAAAAGTTACAACTTAAATCACTCGACAGTGTATCGACGTGTCACTAAATCATAGTAATTGCAACTAATAATACATTCCCATTATATCCGATTTCAAAGTGGTGGTTTGTTTTAAACAAAGATGGATGTTTGCTAACAGTGAAATCAAGGACGAGTGTTTCGTCCTATTTAGGACTTGCCAGGAGGATCTACCTGTCCAGTTAATAGTCACTGATTCGCTCAACGAAATGAATTTTAATCCTTTTGTTTTGGTTGTATATGAAAAATACGTTAGGCCTTGAAGCGAACGGTACTGAGTGTGAATCTAGAAGAAAACATCAACTCTACGATGCAGGTATATTCATCTGAAGAGTTCTAAGTAGAACGAAATGTGTGTCCTTGAGTCCACTGATAGCTACCATTCATCTCATTATAATGCTTGTACCTCACTGACAACATTGAGGCAATCCACAAATATGCCAAAAGTGACTGCTCTATTGCAGTCCTATACATCAATGGGAAGAGTCAATACGAATGAATAAATGTTTTGTTTGTATGCAAAAAATATATTATCTGATATCATACATTCGGTCAGCCAACCGAAAGATAAACGATATTGTCATTTTAAAAAAACAGATGTATCATTTATGACTAATTAGTATCATTACATTCTTTTTATTTATTCAACGTTTATTCTCTACATTGAATTGGGCATATTATTTCGTGAAATAGTATTGAGCAGATATAAGTAGTCGAGAAGTTCGTGTATCTAGGTAGCTGCATAAGTGCTGGTGGTGGCGTGAGTGATGAGATCGATTCACGTATAGTGAAAGCCAGAGAGGCTTATGCTAATCTGAGCCATCTTTGGCGCCTTCGTGATGTCAGTCTGGCCGCAAAATGTCGGATCTACAACGCGTCGGTGAGAGCAGTTTTGCTCTATGCTTGTGAAACCTGGCCTCTCCGAGTTGAGGACGTTATACGACTCTCTGTGCTTGATCACCGTAGTCTCCAAAGGATTGCTGACATCCAGTAGCAACACCATATCAGTAATGCAGAGGTTCGGCATCGTGTGCAGAGACGATAATTCAGTTGGTATCACTATCTTGAAACATCGACTTCGGCGACTTGGACATGTTCTACGAATGTCGTCCCAGAGAATTCGTCGCCCATTATTTGCCGACACTGGAACTGGTTGGAAAAAGGTGGTCAGTGTATGACACGGTGTTGTGGTATGAAAGAAAGCTGCACAGGACTAGCTTCTGTTTGTCCTTCACGACTCCCTGGTTGGGATCCTATAGATGGTGCAACACAGTGGCTAGAGACGTTATCAGATATGTCTCAGAATAGAAGAAAGTGGCGATCCTGCTGTAATCTTTTACTTTCTTCATAAAAAGTAACCGTAACTTTAACTGGAAGAATTCTTTCTGATTGTATCTTTCTGTTTCCCCTATTATTATTATTTCACTACCATAAACTAATTTCTGGTCGTTATTATCCTTTTTTTAAAGACGCACCTTACATTCTTTATCTCTTCCCATTCTCATTATTATTATGTGGCGCATAATATATCTGGTACCCTGCCCCCTTTGTACCAATATTTATGTGTTCAAATAAATAAACATTCTTTACATAGTTGTATACATTTATATTTACACACAAAATTAACTATTGTACAAGTAAACAAAACACAAACAATCTCATATATATTCAAGAACTGACATGATATATGATATAATATCTGTGCTAGAATTCATAGAATATAAAATTTCTCTAATTTCTTCCATTGTCAATAATTCCAATGATATTGAAGGTAATGATGATGACATTCTTGTCAATGTTTCATTACATATAATAGATAGTTTATATAATATAGGACAATTATTTACAATATATTCTTGCAATACTTTATTATTATTCATGTTTATAAGTGATAAGAATTTAAACAAACCTATAAATGTTTCAATATAACACATTGGTAAATTTTGTTTTAAATATTTCCAATAAATCAATTGAGACTTCAAATGATCATTTAATGAGTTTAAGATCTTGATCCAATAGAAATGATCTCTATCAGGATCACATATATCACTACTACTACTATTATTATTATTATTCATAATATTCATACTAATATATAATAAACGCATTACTTCCTTAGTACCTAATTCTAAAGTGAATACTTTAAATAGAAAACAATCAATAAAATGATCTAACATTTGATGATTAGATTGTTGTTGAAATAATGATATATTGAAATATTGTATAAAATTAGTTAAACACCAACATAATTCAATACCACATATAGACCATGAACATCTAGATTGATAATACCAATGAATAAGTAATAAAAAATTATTGAATAATTGATTACATAATATAACAGAATTAATGAAAGATGATCTGATCTGAATCTCATCACGATCATGATCATGATCATAACATATACAACCAATAATACGTATGATATAGAATATACATTGTGATATCAATGATGGATAATCTAAATTCGAACAACAACAATAATAATATAAACATTTGCCTAAATATAATAAACATTGAATAAGATTGAAATGAATTTTATGAAAATAAATTTTTAAATAAGAAATTTTAATTAAATTATATAATAATTTTAATAAATCATAAAGAAATAATAATAGATCATAAGAAGAATTGGGTGTACAGTTTTTTGTTTTTAAAAACGGATCATCAGTAATTTGTTGATCTTGATTAAGAAAATCGAAAACACTTTGATCTCTACAACAGAAAGAAAGAAAGGAAGAAACAAAAACTGATTTTGTTATTTTAGATGGAATCAATAACACAAACTGATTAGATTATATATTAAGTTGATAAATGTTTGATCAGCTTTAATCGGGTTAATGTCTATGGAAATCTCTGTATGGATTGAAAAAGCTTGTTTGAATTTTGCCAACTTACATTAGCATTTATGACGAAGATGGAATATCCGTGTATCAATTAAAGAACGAGTATACTGAGTGGCAGTTCGTTCTTTTCTACTTTACGGCTGCGAAACATGGCCATTAAGAGTAGACGATACTCGTAAGCTACTAGTATTTAAAGACAGATGTCTTAGAAATATTCCTCACATCTGCTGGGATCACCCGGTAAGTAATAGTGAGGTTAGACGCATAGTATTAGGGAATGATGGTTAATCAGTTGATCAGGTTGTGAATCTTCACAGACTAAGATGGTTGAGCCACATGTTACGTATACCTCAACACCGATTACTATGACGCGCAATGCTCACTAGTGTAGAGGATAGTTGGAAGAAAGTTAGGGGTGGCCAAACCAAAACGTGGCATCAGTCCACAAAGTCACTAACTTCTAGTCTAAGCAATGATGGTAGATGCAGACTACTTGGTTGGGGTCCGCGTGACTATTGTAATCAATGGTTGGAGACTCTGTGTGACATCGCTGAGAATCCATCACAATGGCGTAGGTCTATATACTATTTCTCTTCCTTTAAAATAAGAGATTAAAATCGCTTCATATCTTTCTTTCTACGAACTAATTCTTTCTTCCTGTACTATGTCCCTATATGTTTTGTAAGTTGATTACTGAAGTCGAATTGGGCGAAGCAACATCCAAAACCAATATTCAATGAATAAAAGACAAAAACTCAAACGTTTAAGCTACTTAATTAAAAAGGCTTCAATAATATTGATGTCCATTAGATTCTCGTTACAACATTCAACTGTATATGTAATATTACATTCCAAAACAATTACATAGCTTACAAATACATCACTGAGTGGTGTATTTCCATTCAATTTGATTACTTAAAATAAGTGAATAGTTTTACATAATTTATTGAATAAACATTGATCTGAGTGATAACTCCATCTAGTCATTTATCCATACTAATGAATAGAAGCAGGTTGAAATATAAATACGTACTTCTCTTTAATAGTTTATCGATGTTTTTGTTTTCTTCTTACATTTATCTCTTTATGGATCATATACTCATAATAATCTATCAGTCATATACTCATTCTTTTCCTATATATTCTACAATCAATAATCTGAAGAACATTGAAGTATAATTTAAATGATATGATGAGCTGATTCTCTCTAACAAATTTGACATATATCAGGAGCATGATTTCAGTAACATATTTAATTTAGATATTGCTCTTCTATTTTTCTCAATATAATACCAGGAACTGACCACATCTAAACAACGATTGTTTCATTTTAGTGTAAGATTTCCAAGGGGGGTCTCTACAGGCCTCGCTATGAGTTCTTAGCCTATAGACCAGTAAGCTGACTTTCAATGATCCGCATTTCTAACATCAATCAATTCACACGATCGCGCGACCATTACTCATTATCACCAGTGGGTAGCTTACTCACTTGGGATGATTGAAAACTACTACTCAAGCTTCGTACTAGAACTCCAGGAATTACCTCTCGAAAGTAGCCACTAGTGGGTACGGGCTTATTACTATACACCAGAGGAATATTGAGATTTTGAAATTACGTAATATACATCACGAATATCTATGAAACGTAAGCTATAAGTTACTAATAAACAAAACTTTAAACAATATATATATATATATGATAAACCTTCTGACTGAACGGTCAAATCGATTTCCTAAGCTCTTCTAATAAATCCCAAGTTAACTCTACACGACAATTTGAATACGAGAGAAAAGGCGCAAAATATGACAAAGAATGCCTTACTCCAAGCTTAGTTTATGCACAGCGAATTGAGGGTATCTATGACATTTCCGATGGCCTTGGACCTCTAGAAGGTTCCGGAACCCTACTAAATATAGTAGCAGGACAAGTAATCATCCAGTCAGAAATGTGACAGGTGATTTTTCACTTTCTAGACGTTTCCCAACAAAAAATTCAGTTCAATGCTTATTGTATAAAATGTTTCTCAGTGTTTTCAGGGCCCCCTCCGAGCGTTTTTAAAAGAATATCCTGGGTCTCCCTAATACATATACTGAAAGTAAACTGAAATCTGTAAGTATTTGATAGATAAGAATAAATCTACTTAAGGCACTCTTTAAAGAAGTTCAATAAAGTAAAAAACAGTCAATATTCAATGACTTTTATACGATAGCCGGTAAAATAGGAGTTCAGCAAACAGGCTTTGGAGCATTATTAGCTTCCTCTAGTATATATATATTCATCAAAATATTGACGGAAACACATAATCAAATATTAACCTTTCTAATTATTTATTAGCTAATAGATATGAATCAAGGCGGGTGTTCAAAAGCATTATGATAACATGAAGAAATAATAATGCTCACAGTAAATGAAATACTCAAATAACAGAAACAGTCCAGAAAAATAATCAAAATGATAAAATCAAACAAAAATTAAGTAGCATTGATCCGGTGGTTGAAAGAAGAATAGATTAATGAAAATAATTTACAGGTCAGAAATATGAGAGATAATTGTCCACATCTTTAAATTAATTTGCCCTTGTAGTAGAGGTTACATTGACCGCACAAAGCGAATACTTTAAAGATGCATCTCAAAACATTTCTAAAGGACGGAATGAGAGGTTATCACTATTTCAATACAGTAGCACATTATCAACTCGGGGAACGTTACTCCATACTTGTCCTTTAAAATAATCTTTACGGTCAAAAGAATTGGAACAAATGAAGGTCGAATGAAAAATCTATCTACTACTAACACGTTTGCGATTCATCAATTCAAGGCAGAACTCTGCATACAAAAGCGATACATCCAATCTCTCATCCTTCCTTTCACCTGATTCCCTTCCTCAGCATGTTAAGTTCTTCTTCTTATTCTTATTATTTTATAATTTTTAAAACTGTAATTAGTTATCATTGCCTTCTGATATTTTTAATTATCATTATTCAATAAACACTGTGACCTTTGTGTTTGTTTTCAATTTAAGTGGATAATTATCTCCCATTTTTGCTGACTTGTAAATAATTTTTTATGAGGTAGTATTGAATTAGTCAATAAAATTAACCTCTTGCTCATTAAAACTTACATTAAATTATTTGTGCATGCAGGACACAACCAAACTTTCCCGACAGCCAAACATAAATTCATGAATCCATATTGTATTATGGCAAGAAATTTATCCACTTCTTGTATTCTAATTTTATCATCCGATGATGATGTTGTTGTTGTTGAGGATAACAGCACTTGTACTGATGGCAATCTCATTAGAATTATTGTTAGAAGATTCAAATGTGATGATAAAATATCCAAATTGAGAGAGTCTTCAGCATCATTAATGTGTTTGCTTAACTGTTTCAATAATTCATATGTGCCGAAATTAGATGATTCAACTAGGAAGACTTTAGGTAGTAATCTATGAAGAACCTGATATAAAATATAGGATGAAAGATATTGATATCAAGAATAACGAATTATTAGTAGTTTTTGATGTTACCGCTTTATTTGCTTTCAATGAAATAAAGTCAGGGAAGAACACCATATACCTAATGCTACCCAATAGTACTGTCAAATGCGCTAACACGATTTGTTATTTCTCTCCCACTCTGTTTTTAGTGCACGTCATAATACTACTTACTAATATTCAGTAAGTAATTTATTATCGACCATTTTGGAGAAAACATTCTTACAATATCTCTTTGTTGTTCCGTTGTATATCTAAATATTTACATCAACCTATAACAGCCAATTTATTTTTATGTTAACTGTATTTGTCTTCATATTAAACAGTAACTTTGTTTGTACTAATTTTGATGATTTGTATGCATAATACTCATTTCGATTGTTTATTGCCATTGTGTTATTGACACGGCAACTAACTATCACTTAGTTTATTGTGTTTTTCTGTAGAGAAATCGTATATGTAACTATTGTTAGAAGTATTTCATTTCTGGTTATAAATTGCATCACAGTGTCCATAGTAGGTACTTCACGAATTGAGGTTTCTCAATTCATTGCTTATATTGTTATTAGTAATAGTATCGTATTTGAAACAAATTTTGTATTTTGATTCCAGGACTTTCACATATTACAACACTATCATTTAGTCAAAAGAATCAAAGTAATTTAAAACATACAAAGCTACAATGTCAAAATTCACTAGAACTTATAGGGTGAGACTATAATTTATGGACGACCTTTGAGCGAAGCTGAAGTGATCTTAAGAATGGACATCTACTGATTAAGACTAAATGAGAATTATAAACCAGCTAGAATTTTGATTTACGGTTGATGGTCAAGATTAAAAATTAGATATAGGATTTTCATCACGAACTGATGTCAGCTATAATGCCAAAGCTCTATTTAGTCAAATGTATGAATGAATTTCGCGCCAAAATTCATTACTCGTTATCTTATATCTGGTTGGTTCGTCCATAAATTATAGTCTCGCCACTTATAGATTTTCACTTAACAGCATATTTTCAATTCAATAATAAAGACGAAAGAAGCTGCAAAAAAAATCATCAATCACCATTGACAGGTATAAGGCCACTGAAAGACGAAAATGTGTATCTCTAGTGTAAACGAAATATTTATCATCATTGAAAAGAAAGAGCTGGAAAGTGCCTAATATATAACCAACAGCTTCTTTGAGAGGACAAACTCACATTCTGCTGAAAGATATACGGATAGATCCAATCTGTATTGCATAAGCATTAGCTATGGGCGATATAAAGCCAGATATGTGTGTATATAAACAGTATGTAAATTCTTTATTTATTGTTATGACTCTGGTTTCCTATGCATTTCATTAGTTTCTACTTAGTTTTTTTCCCATCTTTCTGGAATCACGTTGGGTAAGATTATCAAAATTGCTTACCCCGATTAGTGTTTTTTTAGCAGGGTCGTTTTCCACGGAATGGGGTTGCTGACCCCATATCCAACCTTCCTCATTTAACAATACAAGGGACCGGCAGTAATCCTAGGAGAGCTAAAGGCAGAGTTGAAGAGGAAATTAGGGGACGGCGCTGGAGGTGGATAGGACATACATTATGGAAATCATCAAACTGTATCACGAAGCAAGCCCTAACATGAAATCCTGAAGGGAAAAGAAAAAATACAAAGACCAAAGAACACATGGTAGGGAATTAAAAGCAGACATCAAAAGAATGAATAGCGACTGGAAACAACCATAAAGGATTACCTAAGACAGAATTCGATGAAGAATCCTGGTCGACAATCTACGCTCCACGAGGAGTAACAGGTTTAAATAAGTAAGATTATCTAAGTACTGGAATTTGTCCTATCTAAAACCTTGAATATGTATTGCTGATTGAACCTAAAACTAACCAGTTATCTAGAATTACTTAGTTTGTAATAGTTTATTAACTGATAAAAAAATGATGAAAATGATCGTTTTATTCATTGTTTGCAGGTTATGAGCAGTGATTAGAAAAAAGCAATAGAACCGTAAAGAACCTGATAATCTGCACCCAGTCTACTTTCAAGTTTTCATGATTATAGTCTAAAACCAGATGTTACCAATCACCGTTGATAAGTGGGATAAATATTTGTGAACACAAAATCGATCCAAAACGCTAATGAGTCAATAGTTATGCCACTTTCTTAGTGTACTTATGTTCATCTTACACGACTACTTAAACGAAACCATTTGGTCATAAAACGGATAATTATTAAGGCATGTACTCTGACGACAATACTGTAATCTAAAATAGTAAGTTTTGGTTAGGTGTTTTGTTTATATTATATGACTGCCCCTTACAGCCAAACAAGTTGGTGAAGCTTAGTAAGTCCTTCTGGTGAGAAACGGGCAACATCGAAGCACAACACAACTACCGGGGCTAGAAAAGCTGTTTTTGCAATCCGTTGGAGTTTGTTCTTTGAAGAGCAACTCCGTGTGTTACATGTCCGCGTCGTGCCTCCTGGACAGTAGGACGAATGACTCATGAACTAACGTGAGCAGTAACCCGGGTGGTGGAGATCGGATTAATCGCCCACTTTTACCGGTACCCACAATCTGATTACGAAATTCACGGAGAAACACAGTACAATTACATTTGGATTGGAAAATGAAAAAAAATTATATGATTAACATTTTCAACACCCTTATGGTAAACGTCCAATCAAAACAAAATATGAATCACGTCTCTTTAAATAATATACCCTTATATATATACTATACTATACCATACTACTATATAAAATACTTACATGAATAACATGAGAAAACAACAACAATCTTTCCATCCAAACATTTTGTTCATAATTCACGCATAAATTTGGATAATAAATAAATGTTGCTTTCAATAGTCCAGTTAAAGCTTGAGTTGACCAAATTGTAATTTGGCCTAGATTAGATGAACTTGAAAAGATGACAAGTGGTCCAGCAGTAATATGAATCAAATTTTGTAAAGCAGATTGACAGTCATCGAATCTTGAACTAGATTTAAGTAAATTAAAGTAAAATAAGGATATAACAATTATTATGATTCTGAATACACACTATTTCACTTAGTAAACAATATATCATATCGAAACAGTGTTACTTAGTAAATGATAAATATTATCCAGTGAATATTGCATATGTCATATAAGTACTGTTGAGAAATCAAATTGATCTTAGATACAATAAGTACAAATGACTATTCAATGTTAAAATGCAAAATTAATTAACTCTAAATAAACATGATCATATAAACAGATATATAAAATTAACGAAAACCAGCTAAACTACTCTTAAAACCTTATGAGTAGTAAAGTATATATATATAATTTAATGAGCTTCGAGGGTGTTTCACATTTTACTGCATGACAGAACATTGATCATCATGCCATATGGTCAATTGATTAAGGTTAAGAATGGTGACCCATTCACTTCAATTCAAACGGTATATATACATATATATGATATTTAGTTGACGAATAACTTAAGCACACTTCCATTTTCTTGAATCCACTAATCTTAAGCTCCATACATCATAATTCTAAAATGCTTTTCTCTCGATTTCAATGATCATGATGAATTTATCATTTTTCATTTCGTTGAAATCTACATGAAGATCTGTTCAAATGGAAGTTCATGGTCATCACAGATGAATATCAGATAATTAAAATAACCTATTATGTTATTGAATACAAAATGAAAATAATTTTCAACGAAGAAAATTTTCTTTTCAACGAGCTCGTTTATTTTGTATTCAAAAACGGTACATCCAATCATTTATCCTTCTTTAGCCCTAATTCCCTTTTGTAGTATGTCTTGTTTCCTAATCCGTGTTTTGTAAATTTAAACCGTGGTCAGTCATTATCATCCTTTAACAATACTTCATGATTATTATTATGACTTTTATGTTTTTCGTTGTTTTTTCATTTCTGTCAAGCGGACAATGCGCAAGGTTTGAAGCAGTTACGAGTTCACCTAGTCTACGAACGGAACAAAGACCCAGTGACAAAAGACCAATAAACTAGCTATTCGATGCGTCCCAGCCCCGCTAACTAGAGGAAGAAGTCCAAGCTTGAAATGGGGAAGTATATTCCGCAAACAACCAGAAGCACGAGCGATAACAACAGACGCAAATCAAAACGTATATATACAGCACAAAACAGTCCTTCAGGAGAGTTACAAAATAGCATACTAAAAGACACAACGGACCAATGGCATTTAAGATTCTCCCAAGTGGGTAATACGATATGAAGGTGAAAAGAGCGCTTTTAGCGCTAAAACAAAGAAATTCAAATTTTAAAAATAAATTTACAAAATTAGGTCTTTTTCCGAGTGAGTTCTGAGGATCTAACGTTTCGCAACACAATTATCCTTCATTATTTTCATCCTTCTATTCTTCTCTAATACCTTGATTATGACATAACCTCATTGGATAGTTGGTGTCTTGAATCGCTTTATGATGCAATCTTTTCTATTCTTCTATAAACAGATATTTACCATACAATTACATTGCTGAATTCCCTTTATTTTTCGTTAGATATCAGTTGATGTATTACTGAAAACCTACAAGACTAAAGAACTATTTTATTCAAATGTCGAAAGCCTCATATTATAATTCTTACAAAAATATATATATTTAGTGAAAAGTTAATCTGATAATCAAGTCTGAACTATTAATGACTAGTAAATAGGTTTTTTCTTTAAAACAAAACAAAATCATTATCTTGTTTATTGTTTACCACTAATATAGATTGAATAAGTTCTGTTAATTATTTTACTTTCTTTGAATATTACTACTCAATTATCTTAATCAGTAGAGGGTATACATAATGAATTACAACAGAGGCTTTACCTTATTCAATGTATTTTCATAAACAATAATCTCATAAACATTTAGTATTAATATATCATAACCAATAAATAATGAGAGTGATTACATGTTTTCAAGTTATATAATGGGAAAAATTAAGTGAGAAAAAAAGAAAAGAAAAAGAAGAGAATGACACAATATAACAATTGATGGTGTTTTTTATACATCAGTCCCATTCATAAATCATCTATCTATTTATCCTCATTAATGAAATAGGTATATATATATTGAGTTTGCTTATATAGATACAAATAACTTAGATGAAATCTATGTATTACCACTTAGTTACACATTAGTTATATCTATATTTATTTTATAGAAAAAGTCCATTAAAATGAACCCATAAACTATATTTATTATATAATCTTATCGTCAACTTATCTCTATGAATCTCAAAAATCTAAATTCATAAGTAAAAAGTTTAATATAGAAGAATTTGTGGAGAATATAGAATTAATTCATTATTTGAATTCAGATTAATATTAGCATGGAGGAAGTATGAAAAAAGACTATTTAATCAGAATATGAGACTCGTCAGTAATTTGCATCCATAACCATACATTTGAGAATCTAATACAGAAACAATCAATTTTGCGCGAGAACGCTTAACTTCCAGATCATAGAACAAGCATTCAGTGATGTATATATTATCTAAATTTAATCAATTTACGACATTGAGCGAACATCTATCATTCTTAAAAGTATGGTGTACGGAGCCTAAGATCAATGTACTACTTTTGAAAAAGGCAACAGTATATTTACGACATTGATGGACCAAACAGTATATATATATTCACAATTGATTGATCACTGGGTGGTGATCAATCTCATGCTTGTCTAGTCCCTATTAGTGCAGATCGAATGCTATCGATCATGTTGCAATGTGGCCACCAGTCTAGGTGACTCGACACTGCGGGCACTATGTATTGAGATTAGACGGTGGTTGGAGGTAGTCAACAGGAAACCCTGGACCCGGGTTTCGTGCAGCATTACTGTATCACTGATTGACTAAGTTTAGAAATGTGAATTGTTGAATATATAAAATAATTACACTAATCATGAGATTTGAAGATGTGAGACTTGATTCATGGTTGAATCATGAATATGTACAGGTGAGAAGTACCGAAAATTGTTATTACACTGCGTTTTTAGATTAGAAAAGATGAACTACGATTACATCCGATAGAAAACCATTAGAAATAAAGACACCGATAATGGAAATTCAATGCTTTTGAACATTCAGATTGTTCATTATTATAAAGATTCGCATTTCCACACAGAAAATATATTTTAATTTCAATAGTTCAGATTATTGGTCAATTGAAGTTAGACCTTTATGGAAAACCTGGAAGCACTGGACGGCCGTTTCGCCCCCATTTAGCGTATACTTCATGAACAGAACTTTTTCCACTATTTTTTTGTTAAAGTTTATTAAAACGCAAATGGTTGTGTAATAATGATTTTGTTGTATTTCATTAGCTTAGAAAAACAGAAAGGGAAATAAAAACCACACGTTGTTTATTCTTCCTCTTGACTGTAGCTGCTACATCAACATGTTGGTCGGTCTTTCATATGTTCATGATTCAGTTGAGCTATATTTGCTGGGACATATATTCTTTTAGGTTCTACCACACCAACTAGGTAGGTTGGAGAGTTGTAGGACTAAAATTAGTAAACCCTAATTGCAAAGTTGTCGTACTGCCAACTGTATAAGTGTTTCGACGGTAAGGTAAGCAACAGTCAATCAGTCAGTAACAACGTAGAACTTCGTACGTACGTACATCAGTTCGACTTGTTATACCATATTAGCACAGAGATGCAGTTGACGATTCAAATCCCGTATTGGTAAAGGTAGTAAGAGTATAAGCAGTAATCGGGAAGATTAAGGTTTGAAGATGTTATTCAAGGAGTATAACCCAGTGAAATAAGTTTGGAAAAAAGAAAAAGGGACATGAAGGTACCCAATATCTACAGTAATTCTGCGTTTCAACAACAGACAAATTGGTTGAATAAAAGGCAATGTTTAAAAATAGCATAACTCAACTTGTAACACGGTAAAAACATGAAATTACAAGGCCTGCTAATCTAAAATTGCTCGAAGAAATGCCATATTTGATCAGCCTTAAGCAAATGTCCTTTGAGTAATAAGACCAATCTTCCAAGTCATCAAGACCACTTCTTATCAAATTTCCTTTTCCAAGTCTCTCAAAAAAACCATTTTCTCTTGCGAATTGACCAATCTGAAGTGAGATTCATACATCATTATCGAATTCATTTATTACGTTATATTAATGACAAACTGTTATTTAAAATAATTGATACTAAATCGTACAGTAGATCTGATTTTAGTAAACTCACCTAATTTCTTATTATTAAAATAACTTATATAAATATGATATCCATAAACAATTATAAAATCTATATGTAGTCATGCCGCCAAATGCCCTGGTACGGCCGAGAGTGGGGAGAGTCCGCTCTCCCTCTCGAAATAATCTCACATGACCACGCGTATATAGCATCTGCCAGGGAAGTCCTACTCACTGCCTTCTCGTGGCAGGGGTGTTGTTTACGAAATTGAGAGGACGAAAAGCGAAAGCGAATGTCCGGCGCTTTAACCGGATCCCAAACCAAATCAATGGTGCACATGAGCTCCAGTATCCTGAAGGAACAAATAGCGTATGAACCGGCTTCCATGGGACTGCATCTCCTTACGATGCTCCACTGCCTTGTGGATCAGACCTTCAGGTCGAAGGCTCGGGGAGTGACCCCCTAAGAAAACCACCTGCTTCGGTTTGGGCACCCGGGCAGTATCACAGCTCTCACACATATCGAATGAGATTTGTTTGGCGCATATGTATTTGATGCCTCCTTGTACCAACATCTTTGTGTTAAAATAAATAAATAAATAAACAATACAAGTTGGAATAAGTCGACATAGGAACATATAAAAACAACATATATAGATGTGCTTATTTTGATGAGGCTTATTATTTACTTTTGTCTAGTAATCAATCAGTATCATTTACTAAGTGTAATTCTTTCAAATACAAGGTTTATCGAATAAATATTCAATAAGAAGAAGAAATCAACTTTGCACCTGATCACCACTTAGCATTAACAATTACTATGTTAGATACATGTGATAATAAATATTATAAATATGTAATAGAATTATTATTTTTTTTAAAATTTAAATTTGGCGAACCTTTAACACAGACATGAAATTATCACATACACTTAGTGATTAAAACAACAACAACAAGAATAATAATAACAACAACGAAAAAATTCTTTTTCATTTACATGATAACAGCTTATTTCAAGCATAAAATGTAGTTTTTTATCGTGTTCGAAACAAAAAAAGCAGAAGAGAAAAGAAAAGAAAAAAAGAGAAAAGCAAACATTTACATTTATAGTTTGGAATGTTTAAAATGATTCAATATTTTAATGAAACGAATGAACAATGATTAATGATAATGAAAATATGAATTAATATCTTAGATTTTTAGAGAAAGAGAAATAAAATATACTGGAAGAAGAAAAAAAACATGAAAATTACATTTGTATATAAGAGACAAACTCTATTTGTATTGGGATAGGGGGTAAAAAAAAAATAAGCAGGACGTGAAAACATTCCATAGATACACAGAAGAATTACATATAGGATAAACATAATGTCAAGATATATATATATATATATATTCACTGTTTGTTATATCTTTATTGGTTATGTATGGAATGTATAAACATATTGAGACTGAAACATATGTGCATAGCTTTAACATGCCTATTTTTAGGTCAACAGTTAAAAATAACAATTATTTAATGATATAATATTTTTTTCTCTACAGTTTGTTACTAACCTGGTATTAATATTCATTTTATGATGAGTGTCAACAATAGAGAATAATAAACAAAAAAACCCACCGATTTATTTGGTTATAAGTTGAATAATATTAGTTTGAAAAAAAGTAGTACAAATAAGTAGTATATAGCTTATTAAATCAATTTAAAATTATGAAGAGTAAAAGAATCACTAGACTAATGAAAATAAAAAAAAGGTTAATCATTGAGAATATGGTTTGAAAAGATATAATGAAAGAGTATGAATGAAAAAAATAATAGAACTCAAGAAATGCATAGAGTTAAACAATGAATGAATGAATGTACATCAATGTGACCGATTTCAAACCATTTTGCTTAACGTAACCAACTACACATCGAGAACATCATAAGCAATAGTGGGGTTAGACGCAAGGTATTAGGGAATGATGGTTAATCAGTTGATCAGGTTGTGAATCTTCACAGACTAAGATGGTTAGGCAACGTGCTGCGTATACCTCAACACCGATTAACATGACGCGCAATGCTAACCGGTGTTGGGGATGGTTGGAAGAAAGTTAGGGTGGTCAAACTAAGATGTGACGTCAGTCCATAAAGTCACTATCTTCTGGTCTGAGACATGTTGGTAGATGCAGACTACTTGGTTGGGGTCCGCGTGACTATCGTAACCAATGGTTGGAGACACTGTGTGACATGGCTCAGAATCCATCACAATGGCGTCGGTGTATACACTCTCTGTCTTCTCTCAAACTAAGAGATTAAAATGACTTCAAATCTTTCTTTCTATGAACTAATTCTTCCTTCCTGTACCGTGTCCCTATATGCAATCTTTCTTTTATATATTACCATCACTGAACTAGCTACTTCAATGAATTCGGTGTTCATCTTGCTGTGCTAATGATATGTGGCAACTTGGACCAATGCATGTATGTGCCTGGTCCTCTGTTGTGGTTGACTGACTGATTAAAGGATGCTAACTACGTGGTCTGCACGTAGCGATACAACCCAGTTCATCAGTTAATGACTTTATGGACGGATAATTTCTAGAATCATCCCATTCAGACCAGTCGGCAATCAACAGATATATCCAGTTCATCAACCCAAACCAGAAAGTCAACAAGAATAAAAGAGCAAATTAAATTAACGAAATATGCGGGGACAGACAACCATAGACAGGAACATCAGAACGGAGTGATTTGGTATTTGTAGGATAATTTCAAAAAGAAACTCGCTTACAACTGAAGGAAACGTTGAAGGTTTTATACAGAACAACACTGTGAGCCGTCCAGTTTAAAATATGCAAAACCACCGACAATATATTTATTTTCTCATAACTAGTGCTAAGAGATGAATACTGACTTTTAAATGTAACCGATCTCATTGAATTGTGGAGTCATTGATTTAGTAATTACATTTTCACGAGTTCAAACTGCATTCTACACAAATAAATTCAAGTAATCAAAGTATGTTAATAGAACATGAACGAATTGATACTACCTAAGTTAGAGTTGAAAAGTGTGTATGCTACTTTTTGCAAAGTGAACAATTCATAATTTTGAGTTTTCTGATTTTCATTTTCATATTTTACCAAGATGAAGATTAGATTAATTTCTAAAACTATAGAAATATAGAAAGCCAACATGATGTGTACATTATACAAATTTCCAGAGTTATCTGCCTCTAAATAAGAAGAGGAATTCAATCCACTCTCTATTCTTGAAATCCAAACGAATATTCACAAATTATACAATTGATGGTGGGTTGGATAAAATTCGACAAACAATTTTAGAAAATCGTTTGCTTCCCGACTAGCTTCGATAATTTTATTTAATGATGTCACAATTCTATTTTCTTACAGACTATTACATGTCATACAAAGTACCTATAAATATGATTGTATAGCTCAAGAAGATGATACTGTCGTAAAGAAGATTCTTTTCATTGTTTTAAAAACATATCATTTTTTTATAACTTGACATTTTACGTTGATTAGTCAGTTACTCAATTCATTACCTACATTTCAGTTTGGCCTTGTGGAGATTATTGATTTCGATTAAGATCACAAACCGATTACTTATGAATATTATAAACATTTTGGAACGAACTCTTACATTATCATTATTTTCAATGGTTAAGATCATGAGTCAGTTGAAGCTAGACCACCATAGAAAACCTGGAAGCATTGGACGGCCGTTTCGTCCTATTGTGGGACTCCTCAGCAGTGTGCATCCACGACCTCGCCCCCTTCGAGATTAGAACCCAGGACCTACTGGTTTCGCACGCGAGCACTTAACCACTAGACCACTGAGCTAGTCGGCATCCAACAGTGTTAATGTCTAACTGCAACTAATCCACGAAATTGAGCGACACATCCATCATTGTCTTCAGTGAGTAACTATCTCACAACAGACCTGGTTGAACTCCACTGTTCACTACTTCTCACTAGAACTCCAGGATATGCCTCGTGAAGCCAGTCACTAGTGAGCATATGATGATTAATATCAGATGGGTTTTGTGGATATTATAGTAATTTCAAGTGACTCATGATCGTAACCATTGAAATTACTATAGTATCCACAAAACCCATCTGATATTATCATTATTATTATCATATGATAAAATGGTTTTTTTCGGGAAATCGACAAAAAAAAACAAAATATTACTCACTATTTAGTTTTATATCCAGCAAGTATACATATGTTTGTCAATACTATCATAGCAATTTCTTGAAAATATGGATCACCATAACCAGTGGGTATTATTTCTATTAGGCATTTAAGAAATTCTTGACTTTTAGCAAGTTGATACCAATAAACTGGAATTTCACAGAAAAAAACAACAATAATAATATGATTGTTACTAATGGATGTTGACAAGATTGTGGAATTTAAATTTTCCATATTATGGACTGATTTTGTTTAGACAACCATTGAAGACTATAAAGTACTAGAAAGGTGTTTTGTTTTATTATGAAACTTTTCAAGAATGTACATCTACAACCCCATTTGGGGTCGAACCTAGGACCTACAGACCTCACAATGAGAGGTTAACCTTCAGATAAACGAGTAAGATTCCAATGGTTCCTATTTTAATTTCGACTGCTTGCATGATCGTGGGTTCGGATTTATGAGGAATTTCATTCTAAGACAGGACAGGTATCTAGTGCATCTTGGATCTCAGTGGTTGACTATCGCAAATCAGTCTGTAATAGACGACTTTAGAAATAATACAGTGGTTTGTTTTTATTTAGAAATGATTATTTTGAAAGTTCGTTTCTATTACTTGGAAAATAATTTAGAATTTAAGGGATATTGAACAATAATATAACGCGTCTTTAACAAGTTCATAAACCCGCCACACCCACTTCAGTCTGGACAACTGAGTAGAATCATTAAACTTCACACTTAGGGTATGCCCTATACTCAAATATCTGCTGTATGAATTAAATTAAACTTAATCCGAAAAAACAAATGAACATCAGATGATAAAACTAGGATTACAGAAGCAAAGAATAAACCTAATCAACAAATTGTTCTTTTATCCTTTACTTTCCCGAACAAGGGGATTAAAACATGATTTATTCAAGAAACGAAATAATTAAAATTGGAAATCAATTTTAGATTGTGATATTTTTCTTAGTGACTTCATATTTATAGTTTTTCATTTATTTATACGAACACAAAAGCATTGGTAGAAATAAGCACCAAATACGTACGCACCATTAGATTTGTATGAGAGCTAGAATACTGGCCGGCTGCCCCAACCGAAACAGGTGATTTCCTTAGGGGCCAGTACCCGAACCTTTGACCCAGAGGTCTAATCCACAGGGCAGTGGAGAGACGTAAGGAGATGTAGTCTCATGGTAATTCATTTATTTGTTTTCTCAGAAATGATTATTTTAAATGTAAGGATTTTATTGTCTATATGAACAACATCATTAGCTCTCGTTTCACGTATAAGTAAACTACTGAATTACTTTAATCTAGTTAACAATGACGATTTTGTTTTATGAATAGTTGTCTTTGAAGGTTTTACTAGTGTCATTTATTACTTTATGTTTGTTGACTCGCTTGTTTGATTAACGGTCTACATTTTCAGTATGGTTTGGTAAATAACAAATAATTCGTGTCTATTAGTTAGTTTAGTAGGTGTTTTTTTATTACATATCTCTTCTAATTGTAAAAGTGCTTACCAAGTTCAAATTGATAACCTTTATATATATATATATATATATATATATATATATATATATATATATATACTGTTCCGCTTAGTCACACAGTATACAAACGATTGTCTACTGTAATCCAGTCTAAGTGAGCTAGTTCTGCCCTAAGACTCAGTACTATACCTACACCAGCAAGGCCACAGGAAGCAGAATCAGGGCTTTCGGATGCACGAAGCGTGAATCGAGATGGTTCTTTATTTTGATATGGTGAGGTCAAATGAATGACGTTACTCGGATCCTGTATGCGCGTTTCAAAAACGCAACACACATCGATGGCGCGAGATTCTAAAGTCCTATCTAAGGAAACCTATCGTCTTATTTGGCAGTGTTCGAATGTTAAAAACTCCTACATACAGTTCAGAGCGTGGTTTCGGGAGACCAGGAATAACGTCCCGTGTACTCGAATCGTTCGCATTAGCAGCGCGAGATGATAAAGGAACGTGAGAAGGGTTAGTCGTGGAGATAAGAGAGTTATTGGAGTGTGTAAAAAGGATGGATCTCCCGACCGTTGTCGCTACCTTAACATGGTAGTCGGGCTTGCTTATCATGATGAACCAATCGACCTATATTGGCTGGAACAGTCGTTCCTCAAGGTTCTACCATGCCAGACAGGTCGGTTGACGAGCAACAAGACTAAAAGCAGCAAACACAAGGTCTAAGGGCGAAGTCGCACTGTACAGAGGTGTGACAGCATTAGAGTGTTTCCTTCAGACAACCAGCATAACAGCGATGCTGCTTTCCCACAGGGAGGGGTAGGTTTAGAAAAGGTCGACCTTAAAAATACACACCTCGCCTTATCCCACGGATATCCGTTCCCGTCGGTAAGATCTCAACAAGTACGGAGCTAACACGAAAATTACCCAAGACCACCTTTAATCCAATTCCCTATTCAGGTTCCTCTAGACAACCCTTCCACAGTGTGGGCAACCGGCAAGTGATAACCGCTCTCATACTTCCAACAGCATTCATGACCATTAGGAAGGATTTGATCGTGACCAACTTGATCTCGTGCGCTGTTACGGGCATAAGGAATGATGCCGATTTCTGGCAACCCACACCGTGGAAGGGTGTTTCTTGAAAAACCTGGAAAAGAATTCGGATTAGTGTTGGTCTTAACGACCTTGGAGGATGACCGCAAAACCCAAGGGACAACTGCTTGAGGCCGGACGCACACGGCCTTTTCGTGAGAAGTATTGAACCTGTTACTCCGTTCTTCAAAAGGCCTTACTGCCGGAGGCGGAAAGCCGTGAGGTAAGGTGGGGTGTGACATTTTTAGGGTCGATCTTTTCTTACCCCTTCCTTCCTTGTGAAAAGGCAGCATCGCTGAAGATGCTGGTTATCCAAGAGAAAGACCTTACTGTTGTCACACCTATCTACAGTCAGCAGTACGACTTCGCACTTAGACCTTGAGGTGCTGCTTTTAGTCTTACCGTTCTCCAATCGACCTGCCTGGCATGGTATAACCTACGGGAATATATGTCCCAGACAATATAGCTCGGTTGAGTCATCACGATAGACAAGCCCGACCACCACATCAAGGTGGCAGCTATGGTCAGGCAGTAGTAATTAAAACTTTAGAATAGCATGATAAAACTTTTGGCAACTGTTCACATCAAAACAATCACTTCTAAATGAAACATCTAATTACATCTTGTTAATGATAAACAATGAATTTTAAGACTTAAACATTATTCTATAACATTGTGTTGCGTGCTACTTATATTGACATAAGATCAAGAAAGGAAGAACGGGAATAGAAAGCAATTAGTATAGAAATGCAAGAACAATGAAGTTCGAGACAATTATTGAACATTTTGCAAATTGAGTATTATAGTATGGTTTTTCTATTTTACCAGGTAACTCTGTAATGTTGTGTCGAACATAATTCGGTTGTCCACACTACAACATGACTTCTTAACTGACGTTAATCATTTTAGGAAAAAACAAAACGTAAAGAGTAAACTAAATTAAAATTCAAAACAAAATAAGAATCTTCTTTTCTTTTTCACTTTTACCTCTATATTTGATACCAGAGATTAATTGATATTTACTTTGATCAGTTATTAATAAACATTGATTGATACATTTCAACGTATCAGTGTTTATGATAACATGTTTACTATAATCATAATAATTCATATCATTTTCATGATCCAATGAAAATGTCATTGATTCAAAATTATGTAATTGTGAATATGTTATTGATGAATGAAATGATAAATCTTTTATGAAATTATTATTCTCTTTGTATATTTTATTGTTGAATATAGTTTTTAATTTGATTCTGTAAATATATTCAGAGAATGAAAGACGATCATAGAAATTAGGCATTATTGTTGAAGAAAATATCGACTCAATATAAGATCATTTATGTTATCTGAAAATTAAAAAAACAATGATTTCTATTACGAATTGATATTAATTAGATAAGTATTGCAAACATATAATTGTATCAGCCTCGTGGCTTCCGAAGGGACTCGGCTTTCACTATGAGGTGTCATAACCCTTCTAAATAAAGATCTTTTGACTCCCAGGGGAGAGTTTAAGTGGTTTGAATAATTTTTTTCTGGTTAGCGCTTCTTTAGCGAGTTAGTTTTCTACGGGATGGGGTCGCTAACCCCATGACCCAAAACAGTTCTATTGTATGGGGCGGAAACCTGGAAAACCACAAAAGCCATCATTCAGAATACACAAGTGTTTAATAACAGTTGTTTACGCAAAATAATTCGGATCCGTTGGACAGACACTATCAGCAACAACCTACAATGAGAGAGAACAAACCAGATCCCTGTGGAGGAAGAAGTGCTGGAAGTGGATAGGGCATATATTGAGGAAAGCAACCAACTATGTCACAAGGCAAGTCCTCACATGGAATATTCAAGGACAAAGGAAAAGTGGAAGACCGAAGAACACATTACGTCGAGAAATGGAGACAGACATGAGAAAAATGAACAAAAATTGGATAGGACTGGAAAAGGCCCAGGACAGAGTGGGTTGGAGAATGCTGGTCGGCGGCCTATGCTCCATTGGGAGTAACAGGCGTAAGTAAGTACCTTCTTATTCAAGATATGATGAAATTTGTCAGCTAAAAACATCGGATAGAAAGGAAGAAAATTTGCATTGAACTTAATCTTGCTGATGAATACATGATCAGATATCAGTCAGTCAGTCAGTCAGCTACAATGTAGGAACAGGCACATTTATGCATCGGTCCAAGTTGTCATATCTCATTAACACAACAAGATGGACACTGGATTCATAAAAGTAGTGAATTCAGAGGTGGTAATATGTAAAAGAAAGATTGCATATAAGGATATAGTACAGGAAGAAAGAATTAGTTCGTAGAAAGAAAGATATGAAGCGATTTTAATCTCTTAGTTTAAGGGAAGGTAGAGAGTGTATACACCTACGCCATTGTGATCGATTCTGAGCCATGTCACACAGAGTCTCCAACCATTGGTTACGATAGTCACGCGGACCCCAACCAAGTAGTCTGCATCTACCAACATGGCTCAGACTACAAGTTAGTGTCTTCAAGCACTGATGCCACGTTTTGGTTTGGCCGTCCCTAACTTTCTTCCAACCATCCCCAACACCGGTTAGCATTGCGCGTCGTGGTAATCGGTGTTCGGGCATACGTAACACGGGGCCCAACCATCTCAGTCGATGAAGATTCACAACCTCATCAACTGATTTACCAATGATCAGATATCGGCGTTTGTTATAATTTACTTCTAAGTAAGGTTACTGAAAAATTTGTATAATTTCGTGATTTTATACACAAATTAATAATTTACCTGGTAAACCATTTAAAAGTAGGTGAGTTGTTTACATGTTTAGTTATCATTAAATTGGAATAATATTTAAGGTAAATGAATGTTGAGTGTAATCTAATCTTAATTACAATAGTCAATTCTTCTTGGAAAGATTTAACTCAACTCCACATTCCATTTGTTAAACTAATGATAGTTGGATGCGTTGTCAAAACATTCATAAATAAAGTTTACATATTACAAAAAAACAACCCCCTATTAATTGTATTCACCAACTACAAGTTAGCACCAACTGATATGAAAAATAAATAAATCCAGTTGAACGATATTCTGGCGTATAAACAAACAGGTTGTTGATCCAAACATCAATAAGAATGACATAATTATAGGAATATTTAAGTAGTATAAAGTAAATTTTTAAAAAAGAAATGATGTTGATTTGTATATTTCAATGGTCTAATGGTTAAGCGCTCGCGCGCAAGACTGATAGGTTCTGGGTTCGAACCTCGCGGGGGGCGGGATTGTGGATGCGCACTGATGAGGAGTCCCATGCTAGGACGGAACGGCCGTCCAATGCTTCCAGGATTTTCATGGTGGTCTAGCTTCAACTGACTCTTAATTTCAACTAGTGATATTTCAATAATAGTTTTATTATTTAGCATTCCAAGCAAAAGAAAGAAAATAATAGTAAATCAATTTATTTCAGGCGAAAGATTAATTCGAGAGCTAAATCAAATTAAGATGAATAAATTACTAAGAACATAAGAGAATCATCTAAATAATATATCCACCTGTTCCTAATAAATTTGGTAAAGTAATCTGAATAGTGATGATATAAACCATAAACTTTAAAAGCCGATAAAGATCAACAACTGGTTAATTAGAATTCAAATATCTTTTCTGTTATCAAACAGTAATGTCATATTGTTGATAGTTTCTTAGAAGAAAGAGTGAAACATTATCACAAGATCCCTTTATTTTATAAAGCCATATGTGGTAAAAAAAAAATAGTATCACTTTAATGCACAGATCAAAGAGATAAATGAAATCCATAAGGAAACTTTAGTTGACAAAGTAACAAAGTCTTGGATTGAATTATTACCATATTAGCTGATGATAAGAACAGGTTCATATATTTATTTATTCCAGTGAAATATGTTAATAAATACCACCAAATTGATAATACATTATTTGGACGAATTGGTTGAATGAATACGATTAAATATATATAAAATTAAGATAAACGAGTTATCATCAAAGCTAATTAGTTACTAAACATTATTGACACTAAACAGTTGAACAGGCAGAAAAACAACAGTAAACATTTGACTGTGTTTTACGGAATCATTTTTGTTGTGATTTCTTTATTTTCTTAACAAATGGTAGTTTCAATGTGTAAAAATAACCTCATTAACCCTTTCCCACTGACTGTTTATCTTTTGATTAAGTTCGACATTTTTGTTGTGTTCAAAGGTCAGAATTATTGCCACATAAACAGAATCGATTTATTGCAAGTTCAGTTCGAGTTTTTTTTTCGTGACTTGACTACTTGCTTTTTCATCACTAAAGAGATTATTGTGAAAGTGTTGTACGTTAATCATCCGATCTATTTGGTTCGCGTAAATCCCGTTTCGTATAAAGATTTTTTAATGATTCGTATTCGGAATTACTGTAAGACAAAACCAGGTGAAAAATCTACAATAATGAATTCATTAACTCAGAATAGATGTATTCCAATTGCCTTTCTTAGTTAACTACTTTATCTTCTTTCTGATTTAAGGAAAACAACCTATATAAGATCTTAAACTATGACAAAACAACTATCTTATGTTCCCATGAAAACTTGATACATTTCTACAACACTATCATTTAGTTTGTATACAAAAATAAATACATTTCTTACAAGATTGTAAACATTACAAAGAGAGAGAAAGAGAGACAGAAGTTAATTTATATTCATAGATGAATAAACAATATCACAGGACATAAAATAATAAATAAAACTAACCTTACATGATACACTATAAAATAAAATTGAAAAGTTCTTTTAATTACAACCTAACATAGTAAAGTCTGATAGAGGTTACCAACAGAATCCAGGATACGTTTTTCATCCTAACTCAAATTTATCCATTGAACTTACCGACATCCTAATATTGAGGTGAATATTGACAGTCGAAGCAAGTACCTTACACTTCAAATGTTAATATGCTATCAAGTGAACTATTGAATCTATCAAGCCAACAGTTTGGATAACAGCTATGAATTTATTTAGTGAGGGTTAGTATTTTCTCATTGTTGATATTAAGGACTTCAATTAATTAGTCAACATCACCACCAAGATGTGGGTATATCCATCTGGTGAGTCATAGATGGGACGAAATGTGAGTTCTAGATTCAACTGCTGATCACCATCCTAGTTTATCAAGAACTTATGATAAATTGACACTATGGGGTTATTTGCTCATGATCCATGTATAACAAAAAAGACTGATTAAATCTAGACAGTAACGTCAACAACGAAAAATAGAGAGACCAACCGATAGTTTCCCATTACACGTAGAAAAGTGTAGAGAAGTGAATAGAAGATTCAGTATACTCAAAATATTAAGTATTTATAATTATGTTGGGCATCCAACCCTTATACACATTTAATATTATCTAGACCATTAGATCAGAATAATATCTAAGGCTTTGAAAAGCAACCTACAGCAAGCACTAGATCTATGTTTCTCGTGTTATCAAGATTGAAATCGCGAAGTGATTTCAGCCAGGAATACAAATACTAACTGAAGTTAGAAATGGTGACTATCAAATCCTAATTTATAGGCTGAATGGTATTATACTCGCTAAATAATATAAATATCATGTAAGATATTGGTAAGTGTGAGTTGGCATTTGACCCTAAAATGCCCTGGTATGTTCGAGGGTGTGGAAAGAACACTCTCCCTCTACAAATGCTCTCATATGGATACGCATATAAAGCCACTACCAAGAAGGTTCCACTTACACCCTTCTCAAACACAGCTCTTTTTTACGAAACTGAGAAGACAAAAAGCGAATGTTCAGTGCTTGAATCGGGTTGGTGGGTACGGAACAATTACCAAGAGGAGTTGGAAAACCCTAATCCAAAACCAATGCTCAACATGGGCTACAAGGTCCTGGTCCTGAGGAACTAAATGGAATATGAACCTACTCTTGGTTACCACTTTCTTCCATGAGATCGCATCGCCTAACGTTGCTCTGGCGCCTTGTGAAGTTAGGCTTTAGATCAAAGACTTGCGGAGTAAACTCCCAAGAACAACACCTGATTCGGTTTGGGTACCTGGAGAGAATCCCAGCCCAAACACAAATTAAATGATAACAGCATTGTGTGATATATATATATATATTTTAGAGCTTCTTCGTATCAGTGTTTCAACAAATAATAAATAAATAAATATGAAGCAACTATTCAGTGCTTCATAGTTAGTTATCATCAATAGATAGACAAGAAAAGAACTATTATTACATATTATTAGCAGTAGATTAATAAGCCAATATTATAAGATCAGACGGTTTTTCACACAAATTATAGTGACTATCAATGACTATCGAAAACCAACGTAAAATTTAATAGAAAGAATAATTAGCAACAATGAATTATGATTTTACTTTCGAAAATTAAACAAGGTGTCAGTCAGTCGATTAATTATCACTACATTTTCAATGTATAATTTGACGAGTTATACAATTAATATTAATTAACAGTTTACAGGAGAAACAATGCTCAATGATAATTACCATCAGTAATAATAAATGAGTTAAAAAAAGCAACGAGATAAGTTAAGAGAACATTTGGGAATAAAAGAGAATCTAATATGTTTTCTTTCTTTATCAATTGTATATAGTGTGATTTAAAATGGTGAAGAATGTGAAGTTTTTGATAGAGTTTTGTTCTCTGAGTTGGATGGTTTGGTCGTGAAGCTTTCGTTGTTCTTCTGAATGGCATCATCAGCACAAATTTCAGGTAAAAGTAAAGTATTCGAATTTCTTCATATGTGGTTAATAGCTCGTTCTGAAGTTTGTGCTGATGATGTCGTTTAGAAAAACGATGAAAGTTCCACGATCAAACCATCCAGCTCAGAAAACATAACTCCATCAAAATCGTCCACCTGAGCTACATCTGAATGTGAAGTTTGATCTACACAATTAACTAACACTAACATCTCATTAGATTTGAATAAAATACTATATTCAATTTAATAATCGGAAAGGAATAAGAATTCATTTTCCTTGTTTTAAACACCTTAGTATAGCAAATCTACAACTTCAATTATTCTGAAGACTGGAAGCGATCAAGTCAAATACTTTATCATATGACCGATGAGTAGGAATTCAGTAATATAGATTTCGTTATTCCAAGAAAATTCTTAATTTGGCGTAAATATTAAAAGGTGTACTTAGTAGCCATCTATCTATCTATATGCTTTAAATGACTGAATCCATTGAGCAAATTTATACCGTGTTAAAATTTCAAGATATCTATCTTGTAAGTAATCATTAACAATTATTGAAATATTATTTAATGAATTATAAACTTCTCGGTCTTCGATTATGTAAATACGAATTTGCAATGGCAGTAGAGGATTTATGAAGATTGTTAAGTTTGATTGTTTACATGACAGAATGATTTTAATTAGAAAACTTCCGAAAATCAGGAATCACTAGACAATCATTTTATCTTTGTATAAAACTCTTCAGAAAAGTGAATTCAAGACTCCATCCAACCTTCAAGTGTACTAGTAAGCCTTTAAAATTCAGACCAATGATCCGGTATCCAACGTTATGCATACCTAATTAATTGATTGGAGTTAGACACATCATCCGTTGGATGCCGGCTCAATGGTCTAAAACTTACACGCTCGCCGCGAGACCTGAAGGTTCTAGGCTAGTGATATAAAATACAGAATTTGGCGAGACTATAACTTATGGACGAACCAATCAGATTTAGGATGACAGGTCTTGGATTTTGACGCGAAATTCACCTGCCCATTAGGCCAAATAACCTCTTGGTATTTTAGCTGATATCAGTTCGTGATGAAAAAACCGTACATCTAATTCCTAACCCTAACCATCAACTATGAATCATAATCCTTATTCTTCAAACTGTTTTATAACCCTCGTTTAGCCCTAATAAGTAGGTAGACACTTTCAAGTTCACTTTAGCATCGCTCAAAGGTCGTCCATAAATTATAGTCTCACAAAGAATTTCGATTGTAAAGACAGTGAAACTAACCCAGTATTGCTATATGTTGTACACTCTGAAACTGTAATCTAAAACAGAAATAAAATTAACCATAAAATTATAATTTTATTTATTCAAAACAAAAAGAATACAAACTAGTTACCGGTATTTTAGTCAAAATAGATAAAGAGTAAATATGGTTAGAATAATCCATTTAACAAGTGTATTTCTTGTCAGCATAATATACATATTACGCACAAGTGATAATGGTAACAAGACAACAATTACTAATGTGTTAACACTATGATGAGTCATGAATATAATATGCCAAATAGAGTAAATGTGTGCTAATTATGAGACATTTTACTTTATCGGAAAATGAATTAATTTATCCACCTCCATAAATGTAATAGCCAAATGATATATGCTATTCAAATAATGTTCATTTGTGAAGGCTTATTTTTATCTTGTCACTGTTTCTGTTATTTTAAATACCAAAGGTGGAATTTTTGTAATTATTACGAGTTGATAATATAATTGGGTTAAAGACTAAGCGGCAAAATGTACTCAAGTAATTCAGTGGATAATGCGTTTACGTTTGGACGAAATACTACAGTAGGTCTAAATCTTAGTATGGTGATCAGTATTGGACTGTAGACACATTCAGCTGATGAGTCCGAAATACGATCAAACGCATACCCTGAATTTCACTGTTAACTTCAATCTAGATATATGATTCAATAAATGGCTGTTGATTCATCAAAAAAGTACTGTGACTGTAAGAGATTACAAGAATAGAATCATTTGAAGAGACAGGAAAAGCTCTACAACAAAAACCAAATGCACCTTTTTCTGTTATTGTATGAACTGGAGCAAATATGAATGAAATATTACAGTCATACAATGGTAGCATAAACTAAGCGTACTAATCACATCTGGTAGCGTCAACGTCTTTATGTTCTTAGAGCAGAAATTGGTTAGACGTCGTATTACAATCGCCTAAAACGAATCAACATTTGAATTTCAGATAATGCTGATAATTAAAACAAAATCTGGATTATAGTAATACTTGAATCATAATCAAATAATCTCTGTATTTACCAAAGCACACTTGACAACTAAAGTGTAATCAAAACTTGGTTGCTACATAATTTACTAAGTGAATAATATAGAGATCTCTGGTCCCAGTCCTCTTATTCTTAGATTTATACACTTTTCTTTAAAAGAAAATATTGTTTATGTTCTGTTCAAAATTTGACTCTACAACTATATCATGTGCCGTAACAAATAATAATGATATACTTTTATCTACCTTGTCCGTCATGAAAATAACATAATTGACTGATAAAATATGAAAAGAATTGAAATAGCTAAACTGGTAATTTTAAGCATAGAATCAACTAAACATTTTAGAACACAGAACTATCGTCTAAATGACAAAATGGTCAGCCAAGATAATAGTTATTATAACCTATTTATCAAATAAAAAAATAATTGGTCATTTGTAGAAGGAGCCAATGTCATTAAACAACCAAAAAGGTTGTCACACTACTTGTCAAATATTAGTCAATTAAGTAGTATTTTCTGTAACACAAATCTTTTCTCTTAAACGGGATAAGAATTGGGGAAATATCCTGCTCGTTGTACTTCTCAGTTTAATTTATGATGAAATCAAATAATTATGATGTCTAATGAACAGACTAATTATTAAGCAAAGCAAATAATATTTAACTATGAGTATAGGGTTATGGAAATTGCTGCATTTCATTGAAATGATAAACCGATAAACGTTAAAAAACACATTGAAAACCTGGAAGCACTGGGTGAGAGTTTCTTCCCTACCCGGTTGATCGGTCGTAGATGTACACTGTTGAAGATTTCTATACTAAAACGAAACGACCGTCTACTACTTCCACGTTTTCAATGGTTGTCTAACTTATATCAGTTCGTGATTTCAATAAAATGATATTTGAACCAACCAAAAAGTAACCAATCATATGTTAATTAAAAACTTAGACCTTGAAAACGAAAATATGCTATTTTCACACACCCACGGTTAATGATATTATGTCATACAAACCTATAAAAACGTACTAATTATGTTCACTGACTAATCTAAATAAACAAGTAACAAAAGTGTACCAAAAAGAAACGGGTTTCTTTTTTTCTGCATAAGTGTGAGTACGATAACAACAGTTCAGAGAAAATTCCATCTGGAAATATTATGAAAAGTGATATATAAAACTGACACTTAATTCACCACGGTAACAAGAAAAAATATATATATCATTATTATTATTATTGTCGGGAGATTGACACTTTACTGAAATTCATTATCCTTTTTCTATTAACTCAAACATATCATAAGTGTCTATATTGAAAAATGATGAACCAGACAATGAGTCAATTATTATTTATGGCATATATTAGTGGTTTAATTATGCTTATCCAATCAGTTCCATATCATAGATCATCATCATCATTTCGAAGAATAGATTCATTGGAAAACTTCAAGAAATTATCAATGACACAAGATAATACAATTGAAACAATCATGAAAACTATTCAACCAATAATGAAATGGAATCAACAACCAGGTAAATTAGATAATTTATTCATTATTAAAAAATCAATAAATTATGCTTTAAATAATTATACTATTAAACCAACATTTTATCAATATGTGAAATCATGCTGTAATCGTGAAGTAATGAGACCAATGGGTGGTGGACATATGACTGGACCATGTTGTAAACAATTAATTAAATTTAATCATTTTATTTGGTTATCATTTCCATGGTTTAAAAAAACATTAACAAAATTCACTACCGATTAGTAATCATTACTAAAAGTAGTATAAAGTTTTCCAATGGTTACTACTTAGTTAATTTACAAAAATTATGATTTTTTTTATTTCCACAACAACAAGAACAAAAAATAACATTTAATATGTCAATATTACAGAAATGGAATACTTTAGCATAATATAAAACAGCGTTCATTGAACAAATGTTCATCTGTACCATTGAATGTTATCTTGCATTTATTGGAAAATGTTCTTTTACACATTCTATCTGTTGAAACACGTACAAAAGGAAGAGAGAGAGAGAGAGAAAGAGCGAAGTTCGAAACCAAAAACAATAATTCCATTTACAATAATCTTTGTTTGTTTGTTTATTTTACTCAGTTTCTTAAATCTGAAGATTTCTTTTTCGATATGTTACTTTTCAATTGTCCTATTTTTTGTTTCTTTCTTGGTTACGGTTAAATTACACTGTGAATACTATTAGCAATAGACAATTATGAAATAAATACAAAATGGAATTCAAAAAGAAACAAAGTTTTATTCATCTAAAAAAAATAATTTCTCGTTTTTATTTTGAGCATATTACACATCATCGTTTGCGTATATATACTACTAAACATACCATTTAAGTAGTAAACTCAGTGATTTTAGGGACAAGATGAAAATGATAAAACTTAAAGAATAAAAATGAATTCACTAATTGGTTTCTTTTTTAGATTTTTAAACTTATAATTATATTCATTGTAATGTTGGAAAGGATCTTACTACACATGAGAAGTCTTCATATATATATGGGATGATGAAATTGAAACTTATTCTTTAGTCTGTGGTCTTTTATCATATTTATTTACTAATAAATACCCGAAATTTAAAAAATATATGAGGAGAGCGACCTCAGTTTATCAATGTTTCCTTTTCTTTTAACTGTTACATACTGTTTCCGACCTTCTCTGGTAGACTGTTTTATTTATTTACTTGTATATAAATAAAATCAAAAAGAATAGTTGCATTTTGTACACTAGTTTTTAAAAACAAAGTAGGTAACGCTCATCAGTTGTATATAATATATATACTGAATGAAGGTAAACAGTATGTTCGTATTAGACTAAATTACTATAAACAACTTCAACTAGTCATGTTAGAAATTAATAAAATAATTTGACAAGTGAAGGAAACAGTTTAACTTTTAGAAGAAGAAAAACATACAACAGCGGTGTAACATATTGAAATTAGACAGTAATAGTATCGTTACATGCCGTCCATATAACCCAATGATTATGAATGTAAAAGTTGTGTTTCTAATGCGACAAATCTTTATCTTCTTTTTACCCGGTTGAAAAAAAAACAACAAAAGAAAACAGACGATATTTATCGATAATATTAAAATGATGAACAAAGTTTATGCATAATAATATAGTTGCTGTTGTATAAAAGTGGTTTTAATGTCATTATAACTTGAAAAGTATAGGATACTGTTGTAGTGTAAAATATGTGATTAACTAGTTGAAAGAAAGGAAAATTTAGATAGATATTAAAGTTTAGTGTTTACAGGTAAAACAGATTTTGAGTGAAATAGACAATTGATTGATTCATGTGGTTGATTCTCACAATTTTACCGATTACTTACTTAATCGAACTTAGATAATAAAAAATAAAGTCGTAATCCGGAAATTATTGTTGTAGTGACTGAAATTGGGTCTTTCCATTAAAATTTCGTATGTGATGATTGTAATATGGATGAGAGGAGTACTTTTCTCTATAGGTCATCAGATAAAGACTTATTATTTCGATAACCTAGGTAATTTTACATTTTTAAGTGCACTGGTTTAAACTGAAGAAAACCCAGTAAATTGACCATGATATGGGAAGGATAATGAACAGTATGAGAATTATTAGTAATAGAGCAGTAATCTTCATCATAAAAACATTATTAATTGAGAGGGAATTGTACAGGCGTTTTCCAATTACACAGTTTTAAACTGTCATAACTTTCGCAGTTCTAAGGTCACTTCTTTCATACAATTTAGACCTTCGGCATATGATAACAACGTTACATTCTAGATTGACTAGAAGACTAGAAACACTCAAAATAACACAAGTTCTATGTGATGTTTCATTGTCTCCACTGTTGAACAGAAACGGCCTACCTCTCTCTCTCCTTATATATATATGCTCCACAGGAGCCGATAAATTTATAAATCCAAATAGGAGTGAACAGAGGCAGAATATCGTCCTCTATGGACATATTTGAATTACTGAGATATATTAAAGATAATCGCATTATAACTCACGCTGGTGATACCATCAGCAACACCCACTGATAATAAGTGAGTTTCTTTAGCGAAATCATTTAAAGCAAATGATTTGACAAATAAAGTAACCGACTATATCCAGATTGGAAAAACTACACGTACAGTAACTTGGTTGAAAACACTGTAAAACGGTATTCATTTCCCTTAATCATCTAACTTCCAAAAAACGATTACTAAACCTAAGACACTACTCGTTAAGCAAACCAGTCTACATGTTTCATTTAAGAGAGCTTTGACTGCATAGGTTTTGTGAATTATATAACCAAAATACACTAGTTATAGTGCTTCGAAAGTACGATAATAATCTATCTTTTCGAGTAACAGCAATTACTATGAGGTCGCATTAAAAACATTTGAACCAACACTAAGTATGTAAACCCTATTGAATGATCGTTGAAGTGCCAAGTTCTCAAGAAATATCTTTTCACGACATAAACAATTAGAAACAACGATAAACCTATTTTACAGAAATCAAACGGGCTAAATTCCTCATAGTTCATACAAACTGCAGTGAGAAAATAAAATATCAAAATTAAATGACACAGAAGTTGAAATGATAGTGTCAATTGTGGTGTAACCTCATGCACACAGGAGATATACTTTATGAAAGAATGACATTCACAAAAGATTTATTACTGAGCAGTGACCTTTATCATGTTTTCCTAGTCCTTTAAGTGTTGATCCAACAGGTAGCATCAGTACTCGCAAGATTACTCGTGTATCTTGCTGACGAGTGCTCACAAGCACGAAATGTAATTCGGAAAGGGTTTCCTGTTGACTAGCTCAGGCCACCTAACAAGCTGTGATATGATGGAGAGAGAAGAATAGGAAGATTAGTAAACCATATCTAAACAACTATGAACAATTCGGAGCAATATACTCCCATATCGCTACTATACACCATTCAAGGTCTACCACTCTCCACATAATATCACAAAAAATGTTGACGTATATACTAGAAATTCAGAAATCACTGTATAATGTTTTCAATGTTGAACGAAACTAATCAAAACATGTAGAATGTAAGATATGTAGAAGTGCATTATAGGACATCATCAAAATGAATTTAGTTAATAGTTTGAAAGACAGTAAACAATAACACGAATAATGAATTCTTAATTAAACCAAATGAAAGCAATGATTCGAGTTTCATTTTAAACATAACAAAAGATTTGATGCAAACAATGAGTTACTGGGACATTTTACAACATCTAAATAGGAAAATTTATAAAATGCGAATAGAAATGGACAAATATAAAACACTGTGAAAATGTAGATAATAAATTTGTCTGAAAACTATCCTTAACTATTAAAGTACTTCCGAAGAAAACGACAAACAAAAGTAGAAACTGGATTAGCACAGCCTGTTAAGTAGCTTAGACGCCGATATAAATAAAAACGTTTATCTGTCCAACTCTACTACTGTAACATAGAACACTGCCCCATACTCAGTGATAAATAAAAATATTGTGAGAGAAATTTCAAGTGTTCTAAGGGAATAAGAAAGTAAACTGGATGGGCAATGTATCGAAAGCGATAAAAGTCAATAAACTGTTTGGAAGTCCCAATCTTTTAGACAATATTGACCTAGAACTATGGAATGAAACCAGCAGTAAACTGACCGAGAACAACCGTTTCAACATAATCTATGTAAGTATAAGGGTAAAATTAACCATTTACCTAGCTAAACTCAAATATTGGCGTTTGTGACACAACACATCAAAACTTTTGAAGCAAATTTTCTTAGTAAAATGAGTGAATCAACCTCAGAGTACTTAAAATCACTTGGTCTCTAGCCACTAAGTCAAACGTTATAACAAAGTTCCGCTTAATTTTTATAGATGAGTAGTAGTGACATGAACGCTCACACAATAAAGACGTGTATCAAAGTTGAGCATATCATTCTGCAAAGTGGTAACTGAATCCTAGTATGTTTATTTTTATGTAAATATTTACAAACATAATATCCTATTAGCTTTAAACACATAATAGTAGTAAAGCGAAGTACACAATTAAATCATTGCTGTTACATTTGGTTGTTTTTTTTAAGGGAATAACCATAAAAACCCTAAATACTTAGCAACAACAATAAATATTTAACTGATATTTAACAATTAGAGATAGTCATGCATAAATATTTGGTTTGTATTACATCATTCAATTGCTAAATAATTTTCTGATTGACAAAGTTCTAGTTTTAAAATTATGCTCGACAGTGAATAATTATAAACAGTAAAATGAATCATATGAAAGTGTAGAAGTAGTGTAGTGAACAAAGACTTAGTTGAAGGACAACCAATTTATTAATTCATACAAAATTAGAGAATATCTTCGTAAAATATGAAAACCATACATTGAATACCTCGTTTGCAATTCTCCCATCAATTGTCCTTTACAGTCGGTATGGTTCTTCAAATTCATAATTCTATTCTTTCATTTTTTGTTTTCTTTAACTCGACCTTCTTAGTCTTCTGCTGTTATGTATTCCGCTTCTAATTGGTATTATATATAGCTTATGTTAAGAGACATACGGAACGAACTGCTGCGCAGTAAGGATAGGTTTACTGCGTAGCAGTTTGTTTCGTTCTACTTTACTGCAGTGAAGCATGACCGATAAGAGTAGAGGATATTTGTAGGTTACTAATATTCGATCATAGGTGTCTTCCAAGCATTGCTTGTAGATCCTGGGACCACTGAGTAAGTAATGCAGCTGTTAGGAAACGGGTACTAGGTAAGGATGGTAAATCAATTGATGAAGTAGTGAAACTTCTTCAGTTGAGATAACTGGGACGTGTTACGTCTGCCCAACCACCGACTGCCTCGACGAGCTACGTTTTATAGTGTAGGAATAGGTTGGAAGAAAGCTAGGGGCGGCCAGACCAAAACATGGCACAAATCCATGAAGTCACTGGTAAGTGGACTGAGCCATGTTAGTACGTATAGACTACCTGGTTGGGATTCGCGAGACGATAGCAACCGATAGTTAGAGACCTTGAGTGAAATGACTCCAAATCGTTTGCAATGGCACAGGTGCATCCACTCTTTGTGTTCTCCCAAATTCTAATCTTCTGAATTCTTCATGTCCCTTCTCTCTTTCTCTTTCCAAATTTATTTCACTGGATTATACTCCTTGAATAACACGTTCAAACCCTAATCTTTCCGATTACTGCTTATACCTTTACTGCCTTTACCACTACGGAATTTGAATTGACAATTGTATCTGTGTGCTAATGTGGTATGAGAACTCGAACTGATGTACGTACGTACAAAGTTCTACATTGTTACTGACTGACTGTCAAAAGACAAATAGCATACACCATACGATTACTAAGCAGAGGAGAGTAATTTTTATTTGGTAAAATTAATGACGAAACATGTAATATATATATACAGTAGTGAAAATATATATATCGAGCACAACAACCAAAAGTATAAGTCAAATTTTGCCTCTTCTAATACTCGAAGGATCATTGAATATCCGTGACCAATGAACAACTGCTTATTTGGAATTGTTCAGAAATTTACACCAACTACCCCATATCTATTCGAAACAGGTACTTTCAAGTTTCATGGCTATCATTATGTAACGGAAAGAAACTGAATTAGAATTGAAATTGTATTCATTTATTGATAGTGACCTTAGTTTCATTATTTATTATTACTAAAGTGATATTTCAATAGTTAAGGTACTCAACTTTCAATTGAAAGGTCGTAGGTTTAAATCCCATTCCGCTTACCACGTTTTGATAGATTGAGTAGTATTGCTAAGTCTCAACACAACTGAAATATAACTCAAAGTTTAACACATAAACCTACATTTGATACGTGTGTAAATTCTGTGTCTTGATGGAGTTTTGTTCTCTGAGCTGGACGGTTTGGTCGTGGAGCTTTCATCGTTGTTCTGAAAGACATCTATGTCTGTTTATATGAGTGCTTGTATTAATAAAATAGAAAAGAACAGTATGTTGGAATAATTAACATACTGAAAACCGAAGAAAAACTTGTTTGAATAATGTGGCGAATAATTGGAAATTCAAAAACAAAAAAAGTTATAACTTCGATAAATTTATATAAGTATCATTCTAATCGAAATTAGACTTCTGTTTTCTTTTTCAAGTGGAAAGCAAGAGAATTCATGGTGTTTAAACTAAAACCACTTCTTGACTAAACAAATGATGGTGTGTTTTTTTTGTTTGAAATAAGTTAATGACTATAAATTGTTGCTTAATGCAAATCTCACATGATTAAAAAACACTAAAATGTAGATAATCATATTTACACCTCTTCAAAAATGAACTAGTAAAAGCAAATAGTCTGTTTAAAAAATATGAGAACTGAAGTCATAGAAACTTATCCCACCTCGTTTTTCATTACTTAAAACATTCCTGGAAGTTGTCAGAAGCAGGAATGCTCAGCTTCTTATTTTATAATTCTAACTTGATATCCTACTTGACTTTTGACAAAGTATCAGCAACTTTAGGACGCTTTAGCATATAATTTCCTCAATCTTGCAATGTTTGCTAAGAGTAAGGGCATACACGATATTATGGGTTCAGTCTGTAGGAAATTGTTCATAAAGTCAGTCGGTAATCGAGAAGCGTAAGCGACTGTACACAATCGATGTTTTCACGAACACTAGTGATTGATAGCTGTCAATACCTAAGATCACTTGGAACACTTCATCTTATTTATTTCCTTCCAACTTCTGATTTTTCTGATGACTACAACTGATTTCTTCGATCTTTGATGGAGTGACATATGGTTATTTCATACTTCCTTCTCTTACAGCTTTTTTCGCTTTCGTTGCTAGCTCTTCCATATATTTCTGCTTGTCAGCTCTAATACTCTTCTTCACTCGCTTGTTTGCCTCTGTGTATTCAGCTAGTGTCACTACTTTCTCTGTCCTTGTACGGCTATTGTTAATTGTTGTCTTCTTGTTCTTCCTTTCTTGAATCGTGTCCAGGGTTTCCATAGAAATTCATTCCTTATGATGATACCTCTTGAGGTCCAGAACCTTTCTAGTTATCCTCCATAATCATTTCTTCTTTGAAATCTTGTAAGGCTTAGGACCTGATGTTGAGGGCTATCTTGAATTCCTTGAGTTTGTCGGTATCTGTATTGAACCTACGTAATGCTGATTGTCCAGTTGTTTAGTGCTTCTTTAGCTTCAGTCTCATCTTGGCAACCACCAAATTATATCAGCTCCTCTCCTGGTTTTTACATCTTCAATTGACCTATTGAATTTTTTAGTGATACAAATATGATCGATCTGATTCTTTGTATTATGATCCGGTAAGACCCATGTAGCTTTGAGTATAAGTTTGTGGGATAGTATACACAGTATAGTCAATTAAATTTACTACAATTAATCTAGAAATGTTATGTATATAGTAATCAAATAATAACAAGATTTTAAATTGACTCAATATTATAATTAAAAAGACTATATTAAAGCAGAATAATATAAATTCGATACACATATAGGTCATACTAATCCCAATAGGAAAGTCACTTTAGTTAATTAGTTAGTGAGCCGATTGACTTATATTAACAGAGAATTACTGAGGTCGTTTCTATCAAGTGTATTTGAGGTTAAATTAATGTCTAATATCTCTTGACTAACAGTTTGGTTTTCGCTATGATATCGAATAAGAATAAAGTATTTTAATGGTTAAGGGTAATCATAAGGAAAATTTGTTAAGGCTAAGTTATTATTATCACTTGTTAGAAACATGCATCTGACAAATGAAGAAAACTTGTTCATTTTTAAATAACCATATTTAAGTCACTTGTCACACACGGTTACGAATAACTCCGGGTACTGTGAAACCACCAAGTTTATTAGTGTATAAGAAAAAACGCTAATAGTGCGTCTAATCAAACATATCCATAAGTATTTTATTGTGTAAATTTGATAGTATTTGCTCATAGATGCCTTCGAAGGACTGCTTGCATATTGTGTAGCAATCCAGTGAGCATTGGTGAGATTACATGCAGGGTACTAGCTAAAGTTACCAAATCAGTTGATAAGTTAATAAATCCATAACGATTAGGATGGTTAAAACATGTATTAAGTATGCCCAACTATTCCCTAATTCGACGAGCAGGGATAGCAATAGGTTGAATAAAACCTAAGGGTAACCAAAGCAAAACATGAAATCAGCCCATGAAATCACTGAACGCTAGGGTGAACCGTGTGGATGGACGTATGTTACCTAGTTGAGGTCCGAACAATCATAGTACACCAATGCTTGGAAACATTGGGTGACTTGGCTAAGTATTTCTTTGATTAAAAAAGATGCATTAACTCTTTGTTTTCAGATAGATTTTAAGTTATAAAGCTATTGTAGAATTTTTATTCAGCGAACTCATTCTTTCTTCTCGAATCATATTGCTTACGCCTAACCTTGACTACTATCATCGATATTATTATGGTTTTTATTACTTTAGTTTTAGTTTTGATAATTTCATCTGGATGTGTTGATATAGTGTGACAACTAAAACCCATATGTATATTGGCCAAATTCAACGTTGCTTACTATTGACTAATTCATTACATCAGTAAAGTGAGAATTTGATTCAGTAATTAAAACACTTGACTTTTAACCACTAGGTTGTAAATTGAAACATTGTTCCATTTACTTCAAATTGGAAAGTTGAATAATGTATTAATGATTCAAGTATACGATTTTAAATTAATTTATTAAAATATAATAGTTCATAATCACATATCAGATAAGAAAAGATAAAAACGTTTACATATCTGGGAACCATCATTGATGAACATGGTGGACCTGATGCAGATGTGAAGGCGCGGATCGGCAAAGCAAGAACAACATGTTTACAACTGAAGAACATCTGGAACTCAAAACAACTGTCAACCAACAACAAGGTCAGATTTTTCAATACAAATGTCAAAACAGTTCTACTGTATGGAGCGGAAACCTGGAGAACTACAAAAGCCATCATCCAGAAGATGCAAGTGTTTAATAACAGTTGTCTACGCAAAATACTTCGGATCCGTTGGTCAGACACTATCAGCAACAACCTACTATGGGAGAGAACAAACCAGATTCCAGTGGAGGAAGAAATCGTGGAGAAGCACTGGAAGTGGATAGGACACGTATTGAGGAAAGCAACCAACTGCATCACAAGGCAAGCCCTCACATGGAATATTCAAGGACGAAGGAAAAGTGAAAGACTGAAGAACACATTACGTTGAGAAATGGAGACATATGGGAAAAATGAACAAAAATTGGACAGAACTGGGAAGGAAGGCCAAGGACAGAGTGGGTTGGAGAATGCTGGTCAGCGGCCTATGCTCCATTGGGAGTAACAGGCGTAAGTAAGTAAGATAAGAAAAAAGTTTAAAAATAAATAAATAACCAAAGACCTGAATATTCGCAAATACTTCTATCAAACAATATTTTTTTAATTCTTGTACAACGGACAATTAAAACAAACATTTAGAGAAAATTACATAAGAGACATTACCTAGTTCCTCTATGTGTATTTTTCTTCCTAACACTCGAACTGTATCGAATATCATACTTCATTTATATCAATCTTAACTCCTATTATCGTTAAGTTCATTCTATGATAAAATCTAATTACATGTTTTGGCAACAAAAAGATTAACTGAGATGGTGGAGACCTGTAGCTCAGGTGGATGATTTTAATGGAGTTTTGTTCTCTGAGCTGGATGGTTTGGTCGTGGAGTTTTCATCGTTCTTCTGAACGACATCATCAGCACAAACTTCAGATAGAAGTGAAGCGTTCGAATTTCTCCATATGTGTTTCACAGCTTGTTCTGTAGACCTCGAACGCTTCACTTCTATCTGAAGCTTGTGCTGATGATGTCGTTCAGAAGAACGATGAAAACTCCACGACCAAACCATCCAGCTCAGAGAACAAAACTCCATCAAAAAGACTCATTATTTCGAGTATCATAATAAGTAAACAATATTTTGGAGACTGTAGGCATAAATTTCAAAACTATTATATAACACTAATAATAAAATGTGTGAACGTGTACCAAAATGGTTGCAGAAACAAACAGAATCAAGTGACCCAATAAGAGTAGAGGATAAACATCCATCATCCTCTATTGCTGAACATATAATCGAAACAGGCCATAGGATTGATTTCAACTCAGCCTTTGTAGTGTTACATAAAAGTGTAAAAGGGTGTATGCTAAGGTTTATTGAAGCCTTAGCCATACGAAAATTAAAACCCCCTTTGTGTATTCAAAAATAGTTTGTTCTCACCTTAAACACCCTGGTAATATTGGCTTATTATTAGTTATTTCTCTTATTATTATCACCATCGTTGTCTCCTCTTACCCCATTTTCGGTCTAGTTGACCTTTTATTTTTATATAATAAATATTCTAAACAAGTGTATTATGTGTGTGATCCGATCGTTCGAAATGTATTACGCTAATATATCATCACGTAGTTCTGATAATCTTCGTCTTCTTATTACACTATTGAAAGTCCTACCTATGGATTAAAAAAAATTCAGATAATCTACATTTTAAATTAAAACAACAATTGGACAACTTTCAATTATAAGCCAAATCTATTTTGAATATGAATATTACACATTATAAATTACTACATCATTTCTGTGTTTGCTTTCACTTCTTGACTAATTTAAGAAATAGGACACTTATATAACAATGTGGATGATAAGAGAGAGAATAATGTGTTCATCAAAAATATTATACTATTTAGTATATGTGACTAAATATGTAGGGGGCATACATTTTGTTCATGTTGATATTTATATAAATGGTTTTTGGATTTTGAATCCCACACATCACGTTAGAATATCATAAAACTTTTATTGATTGAGATCATGAATCGATTGATGTTAGACCACCATTAAAAACCTAAGAACCCTGAACGACCGTTTTGTTCTAGTATGGAATTCCTCAATAGTGCGGAACTCGAACCCAGGGCCTTCGGTCTCACATACGAATGCTTAACCTCTAGACCACTGATAAGGTATCTAGCGGTGTTAATGTTTAACTTCAACCATTATCTGAGGTAGATGCCTGTCTCTACCTGACACGTGGATTGGTTGAAGTTAGACACTAATACCGTTGGATGCCTTAGTAGTGATCTATAGGCTAAGCGTTCGCGTGCGAGACCGAAAGTCCTGGGTTCGAGTTGCGCGCGCGGGATCGTGAATGCGCACTGCTGAGGGATCCGATAACATCAATCAGTCAATGATCTCAACCAAAAAATTAACAATCTCCACAACCCCATACTGATAACAAACATTTTTATTTTATTTTAAAAAGAATAAGAACGTTTCAGTGGAGAGAATTTTCTAAGCTGAATAATCGTATTTATAGGTAATTCAAACATTCAACATAGTCTAAGAAAATGAAGTGATGTTACATCATTTAATACAGTAATCAAACATTATCAGAAGATTCCCAGTTATTAAATACAATAATTTATAAATGGAAGGGTGTTGAATCATCTAGCCAAGTAAACAAAAATTATCAAGAAATAAAGTTATATAATGGTTTCAGAAGTAATAATAATAATTTATACAATAAATATAAAAGACAACTATCTGTTTCTACAAAGAAGGTCAAGAGCAAGATATTAATTAGCACTTAAGATGTGTACAATTGAAAGGAGAGCTAAGACCACAGAAAAAGAAGTGATTGAAAATGACTCTTGAACACAGAGATCAGGTTTCAAAAGGTGAATTGTTATAGCTTCAGCTGTAAGCAAATTACTCACCCAAGCCTTGTTCGAGCCAGTTCATCTAAATTTGTGGACGATCTTGAACGACAGTCCTAGTGGTTTATGTGACCATGTGGAAAATTACAGATAGATAGGACTGGGCAGCTTAAGTAATTGATATCGTCGAAAAGGAAATTTTCTTCGCTGAAATGTCTTTGTCCCCTTTAATGAATCAATAGAACTGTTTAGCTGTTTGATTTAGTTTATTCTGTTACTTTCTCGATAAAAAACAAATCAATATCTCAACACCGTTTCAGGAGTTGCCCAAGTTTATTCCTAACCGTTGGTTTTGTCGTGTTTATTAATTTTAAGAGCTTTATTAATTAAATATTGGTATGTTTTATTCATTTCTCTTATAGCTCTTAATAAGAAACAAGCTATCTGTCATCGTGCTTTCAATTTTATGTAACCTGACTGGTTCATCACCGAAAACTGTGTTATGGCACTGCAACGTGCATACTGCACTTGTAAAATATAAGTACAATATAATAAATACACCACTTGGAAATCATCCTTGAGCTGTCCTTACAAACTCCATCGTTTCTCTATTCATTTTGTTACTCCGACTGCTGTTTTTCTTCCTCTTCTGTCAGTAAGAATTCTACCTCCAACTTCTGCTACATACTACTTATATCTATCCGTATACACATGATATATCGTAGTACAAATTGACTAAATTTGGAAAAGAAAAAAAGAATTCAGCGAAGAAAATTTTCTTTTCGACGAAATCATTTACTTAAGCTGTACACTCATATATACAGTTAAATGGAAAATATATGTCTATAGTCAGTCAGTTCAGTCAGTCAGCTACAACGTAGGAACAGGCACATTTATGCATCGGTCCAAGTTGCCATACCTCATTAACACAACAAGATGGACACCGGATTCATAAAAGTAGTGAATTCAGAGGTGGTAATATGTAAAAGAAAGATTGCATATAAGGATATAGTACAGGAAGAAAGAATTAGTTCGTAGAAAGAAAGATATGAAGCGATTTTAATCTCTTAGTTTAAGGGAAGGTAGAGAGTGTATACACCTACGCCATTGTGATCGATTCTGAGCCATGTCACACAGAGTCTCCAACCATTGGTTACGATAGTCACGCGGACCCCAACCAAGTAGTCTGCATCTACCAACATGGCTCAGACTAGAAGTTAGTGACTTCAAGCACTGATGCCACGTTTTGGTTTGGCCGTCCCTAACTTTCTTCCAACCATCATGAACATGGTTAGCATTGCACGTCGTGGTAATCGGTGTTCGGGCATACGTAACACGTGGCCCAACCATCTCAGTCGATGAAGATTCACAGCCTCATCAACTGATTTACCATCATTTCCTAATACCCTGCGTCTAACCTCACTATTACTTACCCGGTGATCCCAGCAGACGCCAGCAATATTTCTGAGGCATCTGTGGTCAAATACCAGTAGCTTACGAGTGTCTTCTACTCTTAATGGCCATGTTTTGCTGTCGTAAATTAAAACAGAACGGACTGCCGCGCAGGATACTCGTCCTTTTATTGATAGACGGATATCTCGCCTTCGCCATAGGTGACGTAAGGTGGCAAAAGCCAAACGAGCTTCCCGAATCCGTGCTGAGATTTCGTCCGATACCAACCCATCAGGGCTGATCAGACTTCCAAGATAAGTGAAGTTGTCAACGCGTTCGACTACTTCACTCCCTATCCTTAGTTCAGGTGTTGACGCAGACCAGTCCTGAAGCAACAACTTACATTTAGAGGGAGAGAAGCGCATTCCAAACATTCTGGCATTGTTGCTTAGTGCTACCAAAAGACTCTGCATTCTATCAGCGTCTTCACCAAACAGGACTATGTCATCCGCGTATTCTAAGTCGATAAGTGGACCTCCTGGAAGGAGATCAATACCCGAGAAGTCAGCAGACGAGAATGTTATTTCCATCGGTATATCTATGACGAAGTTAAACAAAAATGGAGAAAGTGGACAGCCTTGACGGACACCACTTGAGGTTGAAAAAGCAGATGACAGTTCGCCATAAGCTCTGACTCAACTAGTAGTGTTCGAGTAAAGAGCCTTTACAAGGTTTATGTACTTCTGAGGTACGCCTTTCAATGACAGACACTGCCACAGAATCTCGTGGTCTACCGAATCAAATGCTGCTTTCAAGTCAAGAAAGACCACCATTGTCGGACGCCGATAAGTATGCCTATGTTCTAGAACCCGACGAATGGTGAATATGTGGTCGATGCAGCCACGACCAGGTCTGAAGCCAGCTTGATTCTCTCGTGTTTGCAGTTCACGAGTCTTAGTTAGGCGTCTGATAATTATCGAGGCTAGTATTTTAGATATTATATTAGTTAAACTAATCCCTCTATGGTTGTCACAGGATGATTTTGACTCTCTCTTATATATCGGGACGATAAGTGATTGTGACCAGTCAGATGGACATATTTTCCATATAACTGTATATACGAGTGTACAGCCTAAGTAAATGATTTCGTCGAAAAGAAAATTTTCTTCGCTGAATTCTTTTTTTGATATTCAATGACACTATGAGTTATTTTAATTATCTAAATTTGAAAAGTTGAACCATTCGATTTTGACTCATATGTTCTAAAAATATCATGGTGTTGTGGGTTCACAGCACTATTGTACAGTTCCAGACCAGGACATCAGACATCTGTCCAGTGTGCCTTGATTCTCAATGGTTTAGCATCACAATTTATGATGAGAAGTATCTTAGAACATATGATGCTAGTCTTTGGTATGTAGTTAGTGCTTAATTTACGGTTTTAAGAAATAGCTTGAATAAATATAATCATTGAAAAGAGTACAAATACAGTGATATGTCTACATAGAATAGATAGAATATGGCTAACAGTGGGATCCAGGACGCGCGTTTCATCTTACTTGGGACCTGTCATCTGGATGGATATCAACAACGGGATGAATCAAGCCATCACTAATTAAATTATATGTTAAAACTTCCTCCCTCTTGTGGCTGATTACTGAAACTGAATTAATATATCGCTCGGTGTAAATTCTTACTTAGATCAACCGAGTAAATCATAGAAATTTGCCATGGCAACTATCGCCTAAACTGGAGAAGAGTTACTTGTTCTACTTGAAAGGTATTTCCACTGCACGAAGATAAACATAGATAAATCCATCGTCGTTTCCACAAGGCTCTGCTTAGTTTTATTTGTTTACTTTTATTAATTTTCCTTTGAAGCTGCACACAAAATTTGGACGGACAGTTTGAATATTTTAGGCATATTACTTAATAATAATTGGATATTTTGATAAGATAGCTTATTTTTGAGTGAAGTGGCTTGATTGCGAAATTTCCTACTATATTTTGAATAAAATTCTCAATGTCTAATTCAATTATATAATTATGTAGCGATTAATAGTAATGAAAGCCTTCCAATTACATGATCCCACTCAGGCGGCACAATCTTAACAAAAATCATCCAACAAGTCATTTATTTAGTTGAACACATAAATATTGGTACAAAAGGGCACCGAATACATATGAGCCACACAAGTCACTTGATTTGTGTGTGGATTGTGATACTGCCCGCATGCCCAAGCCGAAGTAGGTAGTTTTCTTAGAAGGCCATACCCGGAGCCTTTGACCTAAAGATCTGATCCACAAGGCAGTGGAGCAACGTCAGGAGACGAAAATTTTGTTCGTCATCTAAAAGATTTCCTTGTAATTCATCAACTTTAGGTCTCAATTCGATGGATGAAAATAAACACTGCCTACTACTTTTTTCGTTAAAAAATTACTTCCCATTCCTTTTATTTCCATATGAACAATTCCACTATTGTTGTGCTTACTTTTCTTTGCACCTGTTAATTTAAAACATTCTTGAACTACACAAATAATGGCACTCATGCATAGTTTGTACAGTTTTATTTATTTTTCACTCAGCGCATCATAAAAATTTTATACTTTTCATATTATTTATATCGTTGCTTAATTTAAATCATTAAACAATATCAGTTTACTAGTATAGGGGTTGTGGAGATTATCAAGTTTTTGATTGAGATCTACCTCAGTACAATGGAAGATGGTCGCGCAATTTCGGGGATCGATTGATGTTAGACACTATCACCATTGGATGCCAGCTCAATGGTCCAGTAGGTTAAGCGTTCGCGCGCGAGACCGAAGGCCCTGGGTTCGAATCCCGCGAGCGGGATCGTAGATGCGCACTGCTGAGGAGTCCCACAATAGGACGAAATGGCCATCCAGTGCTTCCAGGTTTCCAAAGGTGGTCTAACATCAATCGGTTCATGATCTCAATCAAAAGAATATCAGTTTATTTCTATAAGCACACACACCTAGTGATCACTTTAAACATTATTATTATTATTATTATGGATTTAATTACCTGTCACTAAGTTATCATTGAAATGTAAGGCATTGAAATTGTTCAAATTTCGACTACCCAAATTATTTTAGACAAAATACCCTCTACATACTCAATTTCTAATTCCTGTCATACTATTTCGTTCAAATTTCAAAGAATGTTTACATAAATAATTGTATATTTAGGGAGAAACAATCGATGCGAAATGAAAATACACTTCTATATATATTAAGATTTTTTAATGTTCTTGATGAATGTGGTAAATGGGATATGATATTTTTTCCCAGTATGAATTACTTTAATCCACTTTTTATGCTTAGCTTTTCTATCACAATATATGGTCAAGAGTAATCAATACTTACATTTCAATTACTATTGGTTAAAGGGGGGGAGGTATTATTAAAAATAATTGAGGGAAACGATATTATCTTGATATTTATTTAACCTTTAAAGCATAGATGCTTTTTTCTGGACATACTCATGAACAAAGAAACATCTTAATGTAATAATCAAGATACGTGTGAGTCTCTGATATTAAACATATAGTTTACGTACTTTATTTTCCGTTAAATTACTACTTAGTTCAATTTGATAACAACAGGTTGAGTAATAATATGTAGGTTTTACATAAGGCTAAATAAATGAAAATATATAATAAAATTCAATTTATAGATCTAATCTCAAAACAGAAGTCTATAAGAAGTTTACCAAAGACATGAAAAGTAGAACAAATAGTCCTCAAGAGTTTATGATTGTTCAGATCCCATCCTAATCGTGAACAACTCATCAAAAATGGATCGCATTCGATAAATCAATCAACTGAATAAAGGATTAGGAATACTCAAATTAAAATAGACAGCAAAGATTGGAACTAAAAGACGACCGCTCAATATTTAATTCCATTCACATATAGAACTATAAATAACGATATAAATCAAGAAGTAACTGCATTTACTCAAATATCTCAATGAAAACTCAATTATCGATTAAAGTGCACAGCATGGGGAATTTTTTTTCTATTTGTGGTCACCAAATGGTACAGACAAGAAACCTGTCATAAAATCAACTGTATGTATAGTATGTCTAAACAATACTACGTATACAAGTACAGTAAATCAAAAATTTCCTGCTATTTGATAAGATTTGCGTTAATAATGACGTTCGAATATAATTACTCTGAAGGAAAAAAAAGAGATCAAATTCCTGGTTGCAAGTGAAATTCATAACATTCAAAGTCAACAGGCCGAAATTATCCAGCTCATTTTCAAATTATGGTTTAATTCCATAATATAGTCTTGGTAATATACTACTAAATAATTTTAAATAAGTATTAAAACAATTATCTAATCCTTTCCTTGAATTTTTAATGCTTATTTAATTGATTCTAGTTCATAATGAAAACTAACATTGAATAATAAATATTTACAACAGAGAATTGGACATCGATTAGAGTCATTATAAACGACAATAAAAAGGATTATGCTTTATATAATGATAGAAAATAGTTTCATTTTCAATATTGAAACTTTTGTAACTATACTATTTCGAATATGGACTATTATATATACTTGAGGATTGTATTTCAATACATGATATTATCACAATCTATTAAATATAAACATTATTAATCTCTGTATCAAATATCCAAAATATTCTAACTTGTTTTATTTTTATTGTTGTTTTACTTTATAATAAACTTTTGATGGAGTTTTGTTCTCTGAGTAGGATGTTTTGGTCTTCACAAGCATGTTCTACCAACAAGTGTAAGATACAGACCTCCAATCAACTGCCCATTGGGATGGAAAATAGCTGAGCAAAGTAGTGGGAGAAAAATGGTACACCTAATGGTAACGGATACACATTACAGGATACGCAAATACCAACACATCATAGAGGACCAAAAGATGAAGCTACAAAGAACACTCACGTCAGAACATTTGGAAATCTTGACAACAACCATCGAGATATCATGCAAACGACAGAGCGAGCAAAGAAGAAACATCCTAAGGAAGAAACTAATCAAGATCTCAGAACTATCTATGGAAGAAAACACAAACAACTGCGTGATCAACCTGTCAAAACAACCACTAACAAATATAGAACACCTACTCCGAAAGGGATTAAACTACAACACAAGCGACGCGTCAAAACTGGAATTCTTCGCAGCACTAGAGTCATCACTTAGAACTTCCGGAATACGCGACCAAACCATCCAGCTCAGAGAACAAAACTCCATCAAAATCATTCACTTGAGCTACAAATCTTCTCCACCATTTTATGATAAACTCTTTCGTTATTGACATTTTAATAGCGATATAATAGATAAAATAGTTTTAATCTATTCTAATATTCTTACAAGATTATTAATGTTAGTAAATAAATCATTATTATTTAGATTATGGATAGAAATAAATAATTTTGAGATAATAAAGAATATTTGTAATTCAAGATTATGATGTTAAAGATGTTGTATTGCATAAATCATCTTGTTCAATAAACATAACATCAGCAATATACATATAATTACAATATAATTGTAGATTTTTGCAGAAAACAAAAAAAATTAAAAAAAAACACAAAAATGAGATGGTGGCGAAGATTTGTAGCTCAGGTGGATGATTTTGGTGGAGTTTTGTTCTCTGAGCTGGATCCATCCATCTCAGCTCAGAAAACAAAACTCCATCAGCACAGAAATGAAAAAAGAGCAGTTTAATTGAATTATTTCCTTCCAAATCTTACAATATTAATTAATCAGTATTAAGAGAAGGTAGTATTTTGTAGAAAGTTTTTTGTTTAATTCCAGTTAAGGAGTGACATTAGAATTCCATTCGTATTTCAGATACTATAAAAACATCTAAGAACAATAAGAGTTGCATTAATGAGGTAAAATTAGATTAACTGAGTTAGTTCTTGAACAAGAATATCGCTAAAATATTTAAATCCCCAAATGCCCTGGAAATGGCGAGGTTGGTTTCAGATGGACAAGCATATATAGCCACTACCAAATATGTCCTGCTCATTCCCTACTCAAGGCATAGGACTTTTTACAAAATTGAGAGGACAAAAAGCAAATTTCCAGTGATTGAACCGGGTTGGTGGGTACGGAACACTTACCAAGGGGAGTTGGAAAACCCTGGTTCCAAACCAATGCTCCACATAGGCTACAGGACCCTGAGGGACCAAACGAGATATGAACTTATTCCTCGTCACCACCTCGTTCTATGAGATCGTATAGCCTAACGTTGTCCAACTGTTCCGTGGATTAAGGCTCGAGATCAGGCTTGGGGTGGACTCCAAAGAAAACCACCTGCTTCGGTTTGGACACCTGGCCAGTATTCCAGCACACACGCAAATCTAGTGTGGAGCATATATATTTTGGTGCAACTTCGCACCAATACTTAAGTGTTTAAACAAATAAATACAAGATTTGGAAAAATAGTTCAAAAACCGAAATCTGTAAATATCCACAGATCAGCAACCTTCAACTCTCCTTTTGGGTATACCTACAACTACAACATTTTACTTTATTTTAAGCGATAGAAACCAGGTTTTTGTCTATTTGACCAATGAAAAGTCAGTCAGACAGTCAGTACCAACGTGGAACTTCGTACGTACGTACATCAGTTCGAGTTCTCATACCACATTAGCACACAGATACAATTGTCAATTCAAATTCCGTAGTAGTAAAGGCAGTAAAGGTATAAGCAGTAATCGGAAAGATTAGGGTTTGAACATGTTATTCAAGGAGTATAATCCAGTGAAATAAATTTGGAAAGAGAAAGAGAGAAAGGACATGAAGAATTCAGAAGATTAGAATTTGGGAGAACACAAAGAGTGGATGCACCTGTGCCATTGCAAACGATTTGGAGTCATTTCACTCAAGGTCTCTAACTATCGGTTGCTATCGTCTCGCGAATCCCAACCAGGTAGTCTATACGTACTAACATGGCTCAGTCCACTTACCAGTGACTTCATGGATTTGTGCCATGTTTTGGTCTGGCCGCCCCTAGCTTTCTCCCAACCTATTCCTACACTATAAAGCATAGCTCATCGGGACAGTCGGTGGTTGAAACGAACACAGAACTATAAAACGGGAAACTGAGATGGAGAAAACGAGAAGATATAGATTCCAATTTATATATAACTTACGTCAAACAAATTGTGGAAGGTAAATTTAGTATTTAGATAAAATCTAGTTTTAAAATTAAATTCGTAGATTCTGAACTGACATGAAAGAATGAATAGTAGAGGTAAACGACAATAAAAATTCCCAATAATCTTGTAAAATAATAAGCGTCCTGTGGAGTTCAGCCAGAAATATGTTACGTACTATCGTTTCTGATATAAACAGGTCATACAAACAACAGAATGAATCTAATGCAGCAAAATCTTATTCTCTATCTACTCTTGAAAAGATAAATTTCTAAAGGTGAATAAAATTATTTCAACAAAATCACCCAAAACATTACAAGGTATTGAACATAATTAGAATATTATGCATTTGGTTTACTCTATAATTTTGCAGTTACTAAGTGATTCATTCGCCAGGTAAAGTTTTGTATATCTGGCTTGAATATTTATATCCCCTGCCTAAAAATGACTGAAGTGTTCTAGCTTCGATGAACTGGTGTATGATTGATATTACGTCCATTTTCATTTATAATTTATTGAAATAAAAAAAACTTTGATCCTAAGGGTTCCTATGACTACATCCCAGTGATGGAGGGACGATATGACATAAAATGTAAAATTTAATTAAGACGTAATTTCTACTGCAATAATACGACTTTTTTAAATGCTTCTAAAATTGATTACTTGTTAGTAGGCAAATTTGCAAAGGGAAAAATACAACTATCTAGTAGAAGCATAAATGACAACCGGCCGCTAAAAACTGTATTTCGGGATCAATCACCATTATTTCTATGATAAGCTCTTAGGCTGACACACATTTACTGCTTTTCAACCTTAAAGGTAAATTTTTCAGTACCAGTTTAGTCAAAATCTCTACTAAATTTATAAGCAAACTAACATTGAATACCAACGTCAAAAACAATCCCCGGGTATACTAGAATATTTTAGAGATTACTAAGCAATATTTCGTCCACTGGATGCAGCATTAAACAATACAGCATAAAGACTTTCCCAAAGCTTTCAATATGTTCTATTGATAAATGACCCCAACACTATAAAAACACATAATATATTAATATCATAGAGTTGTATATAAGACATTGAAATATCGAAAATAAACAAACAACTACAGACATTCTAACATGAAATTTATGAACAAGAACACTTCTTTAGTAGATGAAAATAAGTTTTATTTTTATGAGAGTATCTCTGTATCTATGGTTAAATTTGTTAGATAACAAAATTACTTTCAATATAGTGCTTATGATTTACAACAATGTCTATCCAAGTGAAATGAGAAATTATGACGTCGAATATGATTGGGATTGATTTGTGCATATAAAGTAATACTCAAGTAGACTTTTTCTTGTAATCTTTAATAGCAGCCTGGATAGCATCTTCGGCAAGCACTAAATATCAAACAGAAAAATAAGAGAAAATACTCGAACCAAAGAAAATTTTAAAAACATAGCGAAGCAAGAATGTGTAGACACCTATATATATATATATATATATATATATATATATATATATATATATATATATATATATATAAACTACCAAGATCAATTTTCAACCATGTCAACTTGAACTATAGCTTACAGCTACCCGACACTGATCAAATAGGCAATCAACTGTTTCATAAACTGGTGCCAAGTTTCAGTTTGTCAGTTTTCAATCTTCTAAAGTTACTCATATCCCAGTCAACATTACACGTTGAAATAGACAGCAAATAGACACCTTTTTAATAAATCCAAGCTAACTAAGTTGATGAAGATTTACAGAACTCGAATTTAGTGAGTAATAAAGATTTCACCAACTTTGAAACTTAATTAGCCTTGAACAAAAGAAACATTTTTTGATAAATTTACAAAAACGTACCATTTTTGAATTGTCTTAGGATGAAGAGATAGAGATTTAACTCCAAAGAACAGGTATTGTTATGATAAACCCAAAGTGATGCAAAGTTTACTTCGTCCTCATTTTTTACACACAACACAAGCTATAGAGATTCGAGCTAACAATCCAATTCATAAAATTTACTTAGGTTGTGCTACTTATTAGTATGTTTTATAAAGAAACGCTACATTCAGAATAGGTTAACAAATAATGAACGTAAAATTAATTGGTGCTGACTTACTAGAACAGTGCAATTTGACAGGTGGAAGTTTTAGTTCTTTGGCAATATCACTATTTTTTATTTTTGCAGCTTCATCAATTGTTTTGCCTTTAACCCATTCAGTTGCCAGTGAACTGGATGCAATTGCGGAACCACAACCAAATGTTTTAAACTTTGCATCTATTATTTTCCCATTTTCATCCACCTGAAATTAAAAGAAATGCACCAAGAATAGATTTTTACGTGTGAAAACGAGATTAAAAAAGGGAGAATAGTTAAAATACCTGGCATCTCACTACTGTTTAAACATATATATAAATTTTACGGAAATATAGTAAATAGTTATTAGATTAAAAATGTGAGGTTCGAATTTCCTATTTTTGTCTAGACAACGGTTTAAACTTGAAAAATAAATCTATAACAGTACCTGCCTTCCGTTGCTGATCATTAACTCCACACAAGTTTACAAAAGTTAACACTGAGATATAAACGAATCTTTGTCTTTTCATCTGATAGTCAACCTTCTAGTTCCCTGTTTTTACAAAGTCTGACAAAAGGATCAGCAATGTTGGGATCGTTAGGAATTATTATGAATTATTTAAAAAGGATACCAATGGAGACAAGTACTCTGAAGAACTATTCCTCATTACATCAAAAAGCATACATCTTGGTGACGTAAGTCATACTTATGTAGTAAGTCTTGTTTGAAGTATAAATTTGAAAGTGATCATTATCATCATCATAAAATCAAATCTACTTAGCAAATACCTAAAACTGGTGAATGTTGGACGATTATTTCTGACTGAACTACCTCAGTTGTGATTTAGGAAAAAACTACTTCTACAGAACACAGGAAGACGTGCAAGTAGCATGTCATGGTTCATGTAATAACCTATAAATACATACTTAAAAATAGTTTTACCTAGAATGGATGCCTTACCTTTATTTGGAGCTTCATAACATCTCCACAGGCCGGTGCACCAACCAAACCAGTACCGACAGACATGTCTTTCTTATCGAATGAGCCTACATTACGAGGGTTCTCATAATGATCTATGACATTCTTGTGATACGTCAAAGCATGCTGTTTTATACATTTTGTAATAGCTGACTGGCATATCCCGAAACGAGAAGAAATCATCGTGTAAGTTCGTCAATTGACGATTATTGTATACAGCACTAAAAAAACACAAACTAAGTATCGAAAATCAACACAAAAAATGAAGGAGAAAGAGCTATTTGCTGAGATTAAAATATCGAAAAACCTCAAAACGTAGTAAACAATCCCGCACACAAAATACAAACTATAATCCCTTTTGTTGAAATAAATTAGAGAAGTTGAAGTTATCTGCCTTAAAAATTCATAAAACGCTAAATAATCGTACGTGAAACAAGAACTTTTGAATAAAACTACTGAGTCTATGCTGGTGATGTCATCAGCTACCGAGGTATTGTATTTAAGCAACTAATTGTAATAAGAATGACTGAATAAAGTACATGATGAACGAGTGCATCTATGTTATGAGTAAAAGTGATTGATAGTGAGACGTGATATGTGTTGTTCTAATTTTCACAATGGGAATCTTTAATATTCTAGACGTAATATGGTGAATTTACCGCCTATGAAAGTCAGTAAGTAACTACCATGTAATTTTGGGGACATTCTTGTTTACTCAGTAAAATAGCCAATTGTTACCATGAGATTATCTTACATTACGTTAGTGAATGTATCAAAACTTGAAACTAATTCTCATCATTATTTTCGATAAATAATATTTATAATTATTGCCAAGGTTTGTCCAGACTTCCAACAAAAATACATCAATGATCGAATTCTGTTGGTCATTATCAGGAACTAAACAAACACGACCATGATTAACAGTCAGAGATAGACAAATGTAAATATATTAGTCCTGCAGGGGGGGCTATCAGAGAAGTAAATAGCTCGTAGGTAATTTTTCTGACTAGCACAGGTTGACTAAGGGTTCGGATCAAGAGAAGAGTAATATTTTCCTCAGAATTTCAAGACCTTACCGATAAGTCTAAATTAGCAAGAAACATGGGCTCAGAAATTCCTCCTGATAGTCTTTAGTCATGTAGTATCAAGGTACGAAAGATGTGCTTTGCGATCAGATTATGAGTTATCAACTTAACCGCTGGGAAACATAAACATACAACTCGAAAACCACACACAGATCTGTGCAATAAATAAAATTTAGATGAATAATAATATTACACAGCTATGAAAATTATTGTTGATACCCTACAGGTTTGTAGTCACCAAGTATAAAGTCGCATTACCCAAGGCCTGGTAGATAACGCAAGAATACGACAACCCGCTACAGTTTATTAACAATTTGGAAACTGGCAATCCATACTGATTTCAAGCTCCTTAATTTCTATACTGTGATCAGTACTACCCAAAATTCTGACAAACAGACATAACGGTAAAAAAAACAGTGAAAATAGGATTAAATAAAGATATTGATAAGATTAACCAAAAGTGAGGTAAAGTTTAAATCCTATATCGTTAATATTTCTTGACGATATTTTGATGTCTGACTAAATTTTGAAGGACATTTTTACCCAAAATCATAACATTCTGTAATAATTCCGATTGCTCTTAGTGCTATAACTTGACGAACTGGCGCATCGGTCATCCGAATCCTACATCTCACCGGGATAGGTGTTAGTAGTAGTCTTGTGTTAGACGAATAGTGTCACCAAAATGAACTTAACCTCTGAAGGAAATCCTTCAAACCTTCCTGGAATTGTCACTGTTTATTCCACTGGCCTCAACAAAATGAACGGTGAGTGTGGCGATTCGCTTCTACGCAGAAGGTACTTTGTGTACAAAATGAACATGCAGAGTAGCGTGTGAGGACTACAAAGGTGTGTCGAAAATCCAACAAACGCATGAAATGCAATTACACTTAAAACCAAAAGTAATCGACAACAATCAGCAGTGACACAAGCTTCACATTAAGACGGTCATAGAATCGAGACTCAAAGCAGTTAGTTTAGCCGACTAAACTTCCGATTTCAGTGTATTCCTAAAAAGAACCGCAGTTTCCTTTAGACCGAAGGAAATTTTTAGGTTATTAGGCTCATTTTTCATAAACATATTATAGGTATTTACCCAAAGTGATAGAATTTTCCCCAATATTGAGGATATATATTTGATATATTAAGGGAGATTGGGCCGCTACAGTAACGTTACACAAAAACCCAAGAATAGATAAAGGTCAGAAATGAAGAGCAACGATATTTCCGCTATAAAATAATACTGTATAGTAATTTCCTTCACTACAGAGACAAATAGTCAGCTTCACATGAATTCATACGAAACTGATTATTTGAGGGAGCTTTCAGGACCAGTTTGTATTAAATACCCCATTATTATCTCCAAAGAGAGTTCGAGCCCTTTTCAGTTCTGCTAACTGCATGGCCCGTATTACTGAACACAAGCGAATAGTCACGACTTAACAGATCATGCATACCGTTACGAAATGTTCAAGGAACGCACGCTTTTTCAATGATGAATATTCTGACCTGTCTTCAGTCTTCAGTCATAAGGATAGAATATCTGCCGACCTGTATTTATCCCTGTAGTTTGAAATACGGTAAAGTTCTAATCTCTTTTTTAATATATTAACAGAAGGTGCTGATACTACACGTCCTGGTAGAGAATTCCAGTAATTCACTACTCTGTTCGAGAAACGAGACTCCAGGCGTAGACGGTTTGATCTTGGTTTTTGGACTTCAGACTACGTTCGGAAAGGACTTTGATCTGTTTTACCCTAGCCTCAAATTTGAATTGCATGCGGTGAGTTTTGGCATCCACGTCAGTCCACGTTCGAGTGCGCCCTTCAGCTCATCTCCTTCAACAAATGGTCAGTCTGATTTACATTGCAGCAGTATATAAATCCTCAAAATAAACAATTGCGAATGTCTCCGACAATAATACTCACCTCAGTAGTTTTACTGGACACACCCTAGCTGAAGGCTATCGGTCACATATCCTCACCAGATCTCAAGCGCGTACATTGTGGTGTTTGAATGAACTAATGATTCCTTTGTACTTGTTGAATGCTTGATTTCGAATTCTAAATACAGTACATTCGTTTGTGGTTATCTAGTACTTCTTAATCCGATTACGATATTTCTGGGATTCTTAGTTCATACTATAATTCGAATACTCCTGATTTTCATGTACATCGTGCTACACATCCCTTTCAACTACTAGTTAGTTTAGGACAAACGCTTCTGGACATATCAACAGATTCCCAAATATGTCTTCAAACCCCTCTATTTCCGACTTCTGATTTAGCCAGTTTGGTGTGCTGTTGGTATGGTGTCACGCGTAAAGGCGTTGTCAAACTCCGAGTACCTGTTGGATCTTTAACATATTGCTCGACTCATCGACCATTTTCCAAATGTGTCTCCGGACCGTTTCACTTCCGTTTCGTGGTTTGAGTGGCTTTGAGGTAGTCGTAAATGAGTTTGGTTTCTGATTCTTATTTGAAATTCTTTCTCACTGACGTAGTTTATGCAATATTATATTTAGACCTAAAAGTCACGAAATAAGAGATTTATGGATTCCTAGATATAATCGACGGACAAGAGTTAACCTAACTTCTCCGTGACGTCAACAAGGTTTGGGGATGAATATGCTATCAACCTCGCAATGATAACTACCTGAGGGAAATTAGATGAAGCCGTTTTGAAAACATTGTAGTGTCTAGTAATAACATACACATGCATGATCCATCTTGTCTTCTGAACAAGCTAAAATAACTCGTATCACTCAGGACAGTGACAAAATATTATGTGCTTCTACGACACGAACCAGAGTGGCATTTGTACGAAATATTGATTAATTTTTGCTTGATGGCCCATTGATTTCGAATTCCAAATATAATACGTTCATTTGTGCCCATCTAGTTTTATTTGCTTTAAATTACACTGTTTCGGGAATTCTGAGTCAGTACATTGTTTCAAATACTTCTAATTACTACATCGGCTTTGCAATGGAGCCTGTGATTGGACAGCTGGATATACATTCAAACTCTGAGGCTTTCGAAGATTACATAGAAAGGTTTGAAATCTGGAGTATGAGCAGGAAGAATATTAAGGATGATAAAGTTGTTTTTCGTTTTTTCCCATTCATCGGGAATGGTGACTAAAGCTCACTAAAATCGCTAGCATTCTTAGACAAGCCCATTTCACCTCCCTACGCAATTCCCGATGAACTACTACTCAATCATGTGAAGTGCATTAATTTCGAATGCTATGAAAGAACGTCAAAAAGGTTGGAGACGTTTGTTTTTTAATTGAAGAAACAGTCCGTCAAGTGTGATTTTGATGACCAACTTCAAGTGCATCTGTGTGGTGGGTTGTTTTCTAGGATAAATGATACGAATGTATGACGATAATTAATTCAGAAACCGAAATGAAAAAGCATATATTACATATAAGGCAGTCAATGAGCTTGATTTCCAGTCAGTGAAAATTTATAATACTTCGCACAGCACCGTGATGAACTATACTCTCAGGATCATTCAATCTCATGCTTGTTTAATGATGGTTCTCATTCTCGTGGAAATGTGAAAAATGATTTGTCAAATAATTGCAAGGCAGATTACACAGTTGATCACAGGTTTGGTAAATGCTCATGCTGTGGTAAATTTCACTCACGTAACTCAAATATTTTTTCATGTCAAATGCTTTAATTGTGATAAACAGAGACATATCAAGTCGGTCTGTAAATCTACTGTCAACTTTTCTACTAGTGGTGTCGAATCTTGTAGTTTCAGTTTTATAACGTTGAGTGTATCCAATTGTCGTTTATCTTTATTCACGATTTCGGAAGGTAATTTCCATAATCTGAAGCGATAATATACCTCCCTGTTACCATTCCATGACTCTGTTGTTGACACGGGCAGTATAGAGTCAAATATCCGTCCAGTCAAACGAATCCTCGTTAGCCTTGTATAACTCTGAAATTGAACGAACTTATGTTTCAAGTGATATTCATTGAGTTGGCTGCTAAGCCGCAAAAGGCACTGTTGGGCAGAATACAAACGAACTGACAACAATGGAGCGTACAAGAAATACAAACATAGAAGGAACATATTCACGAAAGCTATAGGAGAAGACAGGCTTCAGTACCAGACAAAGATTATGGATAAATTTGTCTGTAATCTGAAAAGCCTATTCCGTTATGCAGCCTTTCTTTGTCAAGCCAAAACTGGAGTTCCCCAACTGCTAGGTCCTAACGGCCCGACTAATAACGACCGCGACGCCGCTAACCTTTTGGCTGAACAGTACTCTCGGACATTTCTCTTTTTTTCTTCTTCAGAAATTCGCTCTGAGGGCACAGCTATGAAACTTCTGACGTCTGGAACAAACTTGAAGTACGTGTCTCCTCAAGGTCACGGTTTACAGCAAGCGCCCTATGAGTCTACTTTATAACAACTATAAACTTAATAAGTTGCGAAGCATCTTGTGAACCAACAAGTGTTGTAATTTGTAGATCATGCCTGTAAAAATGGCGTGTACCTGCGCATGCAGAAATATATATTATTATTATTATTAACCATACTGAGGACAGCTTCGTCTGAAACTGTACAGGACTTTCCGTGGTAAATCTGGGCGCTGACTTGGTGTTCCGGAAACTGCAGCACCTAAGAAAAGACGTTTCTCCTGGCCCAGATGTGGTTCATTCTGCTATACTGAGGGAAGAAGCTTCAATCCTGGCAACGCCACTTAGCGTAATGTTCCCACACTCCATAAGCCGAGGCAAACTACCGTAAAATCGGAAGCTGGCTCACATCACACCAATTTTCAAAGGAGGTCGACGCAGCAAACCTTCAAGTTACCGACCGGTGACTCTTCTCTCTATACCTTCAAAAATCATGGAGTCCCTGATATGCGATGGTATAAATGACTATTTGCAGTCCTTAAATTTCTTTTCACCCCAACAGCAAGGTTTCAGGAGGGGTGACTCTTGTATAACCAACCTGCTGACTGGGGTGGACAGATGAACAAGCATCCTTGATCGCAAGTGGAAGGTTGATATCATTTACCTTGATTTCTCAAAAGCTTTTGATAGGGTCAACCATATATGTCTTATCAATAAGCTCAAGAGATTGGGTATTTGACCACCTCTAATTGATTGGCTCACTTCATATTTGAAAAATCGACAATTTAAGGTTAGGGTTAACTTCACTTTATCTCCGGCTATGGAATGTCCTAGTGGAGTCCCCTGGGGCTCAGTACTAGGACCCCTACTCTCCTTGATCTATATAAGTGATCTTCCTCAACAAGTAACGTCAGAATTATTACTTTTTGCAGATGACGTGAAACTTTGGAGAGAGATACGCAACCAAGACGATATACGAGCACTTCAGGAGGATCTGACTCGACTTCAAAGTTGGGCAGACAAAAACGGAATTACCTTTAACACTTCAAAGTGTAAAGTAGTCCACGTAGTATTTCCTCCCTCACTCCAAAAGGATAAGGACACTCTGGAGCGTATCCAACGGTGAGCCACGAAGTCAGTTCAAGGACTCAAATTCAAACCTTATGAAGAGCGCCTCCATTCACTAGACTTTTACCCATTAGAGTATAGGCGTCATAGAGGTGATTATCTGATGGCTTACAGTATCCTTAACACTTCTGGACATCTTAAACACCTACTTAAGCTTAGTCCCAATACTAAGCTAAGAGGTAACACCCAGAAATTGGAGACACAACATAGCAAAACGGAATGTAGACATAACTTCTACTCCTTAAGAGTTGTCAAATGCTGGAATTCGCTGCCAAGCGAGCTAGTCCAAGCGACTTCCCAGGAGTCCTTTAAAAGGCAATTTGATCCATTCTTAAGGTCTAAGGATATTATCATACAATAATTTACCAACTTCTGTTTCCTCTTTTATCGTTAATATACCTAGGTTCCTGCCTGGAGGTTTTAGTGATCCCCTGCTACTAGAAACGAGAGCCTGTTTAGGGAAAGCTTCTTCTATTCCGTCCACAACCATTTGAACCCTTCGAACTCTGTGTTCAGGGTTAACGATAGGATATTCACAAACCATTATGGCTATCTGTACTAAGCTCAACGAATAAAATAGTCAGAATACGGGAAACAGCTTAAGACAATCCCAATGAAGTTTCAGCCAGTTCTCAGTCAGCCAAGAGCAGTGATTGCAGATAGATAGACTTTCGGAAAGGAAAATAATAGCGTAACAGATTTTACATAACTATTGAATCTTTTGAAGTATTCAACAGGCTGCTAAGTCTGGAAACCAAAAATCTTCAACATAAAAGTCCTTTCACATGGATATACTATACTATTCTATACTATTCTTTATGTTATTAGCGAAGAGTAGAACGGATTACTTTTCTGCAGTTGGTGATTCATTTACATAAAGTAAAAAGAGAAGAGGATCAAGGATTGTACCTTGGGTAACTCCGCTTTTTACAGGATCAATCTACAAGTCATTCAAATACATGACCGAGAAATCATCATTTCAATCCAAGTTTTCATCATAAATAGGAATTAGGAGCAGTTCCCTAAGAACAAACTGTTAGCTAACTCTCTAATGTAAAGCTTATGGTTTGAAGTTACGTCCTAGTCCGGGCGCGGTGTTCGCCTGTTGTGTTGCTGCTTGGTTGTAAGTCTTTGGTGTGCATGTCCACTTCAAGGTTGATTTTATGCTGACTCTGAATCAAGATGCCTCACCATTTAAATATTCAAAACAATTTAATGTGAACCAGCAAGTTGACATCTTAAAGTGAATTAGACATAAACTGCATAATCTAACCCAAAGTTATGTAACTTAACATGGTATGCTTGTCACCTAAATTCCTCTGAAGTTTCTTGAGTGTATTACGTAAAATGTACCCAATAGATGTGTTGTGATGGTCTATATAACCTCTCTATACAGACTTTTCGGCCTTAAACGATATCCCCCAAGTCTCCAAGTCTAGCCAATAATTACAACGGTTGTATGCGTTCGGATAAAGCAAAACTCAAAGAGTAAGAAGCGCTTTAGTTGAATGAGTTTCGGCAGGTGGACTTGCATTAGAGGGAACACAACTAGCTGTTACTAGGCATTTTTACTCAGCTAAAATGAAGTTTGTGCCCATAGTTTTCATTAAGACACTAGTAGTAAAGATACAAATTCTGTTGACTCCTGAGTGGGAAAGTAAAGACATGGGACTAGTTTGTAAAGCTATTAGGTGTTTGGTTGGCCTGCATTAGAAGAAAACCTAGATCCTCTCACCTACATTTTACCATTTAATATCATATTTAAGCACGTTTTCGCGTGAGACCATATTTTATGGACGACCTTCGAGTGACGCGTAACTGATTTTGGGGGTGTTGACCAACTTACTAGGGTAAAATGAAGACCGTCAATTATTGAGAGGAATTAGGATTTACAATAGACGTTAGAAATTAAAATTACAGCTTTTGCCACGAATTAACGATCTGTAATGCTAACATGTTATTCTGTCATATGGTTGCATGAATTTCACTCCAAGATCTGAGTCCTGCTATTTTAAATCTGATTGGTTCGTCGATAAGTTAGTATCGCCTCTTATAATACAATTTATTTTTCATTTGGCTTAACGGTTCATATACTCAACATCCGAAACAGTTTTAGGAGCTCACTTTAATGTGGAATATCAGTGGTACGTGTGAGGATGAACCAGTAAAAATACCAGTGAAGAATGACTAGTTATTTCCAGGTGGTGGCGTATCATTAGTTTGTTGAGGAGTACCAATAAACCTGATAATCTTCAAGCTTTTAGAGCTCATAAGTGCAAAATACATCTATGTACTTAATAATCAATGCGACATTAGCTTGACTAATACATTTAAATTATAACATTAAGATAAACTTACCACTAAATTTAAACTCAGGTAAACCAGACAAGATGTAGGCCTGGTTGTATATGTGTTGGCTAAATAATTCTGTTACCAAATCCCAGAGGAAGGTTTTTCTTACGAGTTCCATCCTTTATCTATCTACCTAGATCCAGTGGTTCGAATCGAAACAGGTTTGGCATGTTTAAACTAATGTACTGGTGCTTGCGAATCAAATACATGGGAGTTTTAAGTATTCATAAGCAATTCTTGAACAGTTATGGTGAACGTTTCTTTCCGTCAGGAGTTAGCTCAAAATTCAAAGTGATAATTACGTTTTTGACTGGCAATCAATCGACTTTTTACAACGTCTAAATCAAAAGCACTAGTACCATACGTTAATTTCGTATTTTTTATTGTATTAGTTCATAGTTTTATTTTAACAGGAACTGTAATGACTGAGAACTATGAGTACATGCCGCGAGCGAGGCAGGACCCTGATGTTGAATATCCTTTAACAATTAAGTATTGTGGTGGTTAGTGTTTTTGCTCACGAAATACTTTCATACAGAATGTACTATGCCTCTGGAGTATTGTGAATTTTCACCATTTCCTGAAAAATGTCGAGCATGGTTAGAGAAAAATTTACCTGAAGAGTTTGAACGACTTAATACTGGTACGTTCTCAATTTTCGTCGTACATTTACTTTAAAGATGATGTGGATTCAAATCAAACTGAGGCAACGCCTAAAGGACGTCAAGTTAGGGGTGGAAAAGGAGGACTTAAAAAGCCAGTAAAACAACAAATAGCAGTATTTAAAACTTCCAGAGGCAAGAAAAAATATACGACTAGTGTCACTGGATTGTCCACATTTGGTAGGCTCATGTTTATATTTTATAGTGCACATATATGAGTAAACCATTAAATCTGTGAGGGTATATCGACTTTGTATTTCGGACGCGAACATTAATTTCGTATTTAATTAAACAGTTTTTTATATTTCGGTTTTGTCGATGTGTGCATTGAAAAAGCAATGCTGAATAATATATAATGGTATTACAATCGTGATTTCAGCTATTACAAACACAATGTAAAATGCTGGTCAAATGGTGCTGAAACAAGTCGAGACTAATTCAACTAATTTTTCGTAACTGTTGTTAATTTCTAAATTAAACGATACTCGGAGGAATAAGATATTCAGGTTATCAAAGTTAGCGAAATGAAACACTTTCGTCTAGGTGAAGTGTAAGATAATCAGTCAGGCAAAATTACTTAGGACACAACCATTTAACATCAATGAGTACCTGAATGGTTAATGAATATCAAGTGAATTGATAATCTCTAACATAAAGCACATTTTCATTAATTACTATGATAATTCAAAACTTCTTAGCAATAAAATCACAGGTTTTAGTACTTCTAATTTTTCTTTTGTCTTTCGAAATGACATCAGTCAATTAGCCGTTGACGTCACGGATAAGTAGGTATTCCAAAACTGTCGTTTTTAGTTTCGTGGCTATAGTGCTATTCTTGTAATAGGTAACCTGGTATTTTGCGTCAGTCAGTCAGTCAGCTACAACGTAGGACCAGGCACATATGTGCATCGGTCCAGGTTGCCATACCGCATCAGCACAACAAGATGAACACCGGATTCATAGCAGTGGTTAGGTCAAAGGTAGTAATATATAAGAGAAAGATTGCATATAGAGATATAGTACAAGAAGAAAGAATTGGTTCGTAGAAAGAAAGATATGAAGCGATTTTAATCTCTTAGTTTAAGGGAAGACAGGGAGTGTATACACCGACGCCATTGTGATCGATTCTGAGCCATGTCACCAAGAGTCTCCAACCATTGGTTACGATAGTCACGCGGACCCCAACCAAGTAGTCTGCATCTACCAACATGGCTCAGACTAGAGTATTTTGCGTAAACATATGAGTACTGTTATAACTTGTGGGTTTGTGTCCTTATCAACGTACAACGTAATGTTACCACCAATTAGAGAGCAATGAATTATCGATAGGACCAATGACGCATAAAACCCGTACGAGCAGTCTAGAGTCCTTATCGGTCTTGCTTCCTGCCTAGCCCAACCTGTTAAGTTTAGAACACCAATCTCAGCCTCTGCGATGTGAATTGTTTATTTCAAACATGCTGGGTTTATATACTAATCAGACAGACCACATCGTATCATGAAATAGAAAATAACATTTGTACAAGATTTAACCAAAAGTAGTTGTGAATGTGGGAGATAGTAATTGATAGACTGTGTATAACTCAAGAATGGTAAATCGTATAATAATAGTTTTGTAAGTACAAATAAAGCTTATAATAAGAGGAACATGAATATGCATCGTTTAGCTCAAAAATAATACAATAAAAATATACGTATAGTATTTATCCATAGATGGATCGCAAAAATTACCATTCATTATTCTCATCAGGATATAACAAGTACAAACTTAAAAACAATGTGTAGTTGTTACCATTTACCTGTTCATTGAAAGAGTTAATATCGTCGGTCAGTACACTGATGTACAGCAAGAGTGATTAAAATACAGTTGATTTGTTGCTGGCTGATTTAAATATCCCATTTTCGACCACTGGGTTACATGTCTGAAACGTACATATATTTTGGTTTCCGTGATCTTGATAGTACCTCCTAATTTTACATTTTGGGTTGGAACTTGTGTAACTATGCGCCTAACTGCTTATCCAATCTAGTTACTTGGTCATTTACACATACTCTCACCCCAGGAGTGGTTCTCACTTTGCTCCCAAATGCCCTGGTACGGCTGAGAGTGGGGAGATTCAGCTCTCTCGAAATGCTCTCACATGGCCACGTGTATACAACCACTACCAGGGAAATCCTACTCACTGCCTTCTCGCGGCGGGGGTGTTGCTTACGAAATTGAGAGGACGAAAAACGAATGTCCGGTGCTTTAACCGGGTTAGTGGACACAGAGAGTCCACCAAGGGGAGTTGAAAAACCCTTATTCCAAACCAATGGTGCACATGGGATCCAGGATCGTGAAAAAACAAATGTTGTATTAACCAATCGTTGGTCACCGGCCACCATGGGACTGCACCTCCTGACGTCGCTCTACTGTCTTGTGAATCAGATCTTTAGGTCGAAGGCTCGGGGTGTGGCCCCCTAAGAAAACCACCTACTTCGGTTTGGGCACTCGAGCAGTATCACAGCCCTCACGCAAATCGGATGATTCATATGGCGCATATCTATTTGGTGCCTCATTGTACCAATGTTTATGTGTTTAAATAAATAAATAACATTTATACGACTTGTTTCAAGACATAAGTACACCAAGTTACTACATCTTAAGTTTGACGGAAATGTTGTGGTTTCGCGTTTAATGATTTAAAAAAACGGTTGTTAAAATAAATAGAATGTTTTTGTCTTTTCAAATTTATTTCACTGGATTATACTCCTTAAATAACATCTTCAAACCGTAATGTTTCCGATTACTGCTTATACTCTTGTTACCTCTTCCACTATGGGATTTGAGTCGACAATTGTATCTCTGTGCTAATGTGGTACGGTAACTTGAACTGATGTACGTACGTACGAAGTTCTGCGTTGTTGACTAGGTGACTGAGATGAAATACGATAATACGATGTGGCCGTGATAACTACTTACAATATCGTATTACTAACTAAAGCCTACAAATGAACTGATTTCAAAGACAAGGCATTATACAGAATAATACATGTTTTATCGAATGAAATAACCTGAGTAGGAGTTATTGACAGAAAAATGAGTTTCGTTAGAAGTCAGTTATAACTCAAGCCATAAGAAGATTTAGACTACGTAGATCACTCAAGCACCATTTTATTTTATTTTATTTGAACACATAAATATTGGTACAAGAGAGCGCCAATATATATGCGCCACAAAAAACAATGAGAATTCGAAGAGAAAAAAAAGAACAATAACGAATAGATAAGTGTAAAGTAGTGTAATAATAATAACAGTAATAATAATAGTAGTAATGGGGGAAACGGAAAGGTACAATCAGAAGAAATCTTTCAGTTAGGGAAGACACAACCACTTTTTATGAAGAAAGTAAAAGAAGGGTACAGCAGGATCGCCACTGGCTTCTATTCTGAGCCATATCTGATAACGTCTCTAGCCACTGTGTAGCACCATCTCTCGGACCCCAACCAGGGAGTCGTGAAGGACCAACACAAGCCAGTCCTGTGCAGTTTTCCTTCATACCACGACACCATGTCATGCACTGACCACCTCTCTGCTTCTTCCAACCAGTCCCAGAGTCGGCAAATAATGCACGACGTGGAATTCTCTGGGACGACATTCGTAGAACATGTCCAAGCCACCGAAGGCGGTGTTTCAAGATGGTGACATCGATTGCATTATCATCTCTGTGCCCGAACACATGATGCCAAACCTCTGCATTACTAAAGCACTAAGGAAATTAAGACCTATCAACCTTAATGATTGAGAATCTATATTGGATTCGTGAATAAATGATGCCATATACTGCAATTTATTAATGGTACTGTTAAATCCAACTATTCACGGTAGAATACCAATATTCCGCTGCCGACTTCGATCATTAGGCATCGATTGTGACTAAATGAAGCCATAGATCCTTATGCTCTACTATCAATCAAGACGAAAGCAATCAAGAAATAGTAATTTTATGACGAATTAAAACACAACTCAATCGGCCTGTTTTTTCATAATTAAGGGATTGATCTGAAAGCAGCTTCGAAAGTATTTGGTCACAAATTTGCAACCGGTAGTTCAGTAACGGGGAATGGTGATGAAATTGTAATTCAAGGAGATGTAAAAGACGAGCTAATTAATGTATTAATAGAAAAATGGCCAGAAGTGAGTTACTTTTCTTATTCTATTCGTCATTTCTTTCATGCTTATAGTGTATATTTTTCATTTTGTTTACATGCTTAAATTCTTAGCTGTCTTTGGTTCCAGTAATACAGCTCTAATAATTATATATATCAGAACTACATATTCCCGTTCGTTCAACAGCCTTGCTGCCTGAATTAACAAAGATTTGAGTTGTTGGAAATTAGAATACACTGTTAAATGCATGGATTGGAATTTTCGGGTTCGGACGGTTAACAGTTAGAGAATAAGAATTTGAATAGAATATATAAATGATAAGTTTATCAACAGAAATAATGATTATGATTAAAGGGGAAAGACAAAAAGAGGCTGCCGATAAATAGAAGGTTGTTTTGTTCTGTCGTAAATATGCAGTCAGATAACTTTCTGGTTATTCATATCGTGAAATTTAGTATCTTTCTTACATAAATACCTAAAGTATGAAAAGGGATGATTATTCTCTTAGCTAATGGGATGTCTGCTTAAAGTATCAGTCTTATGTAGTCATTTTAAAAGTGATGGTAGTTGAGGTTATTACTTTCCCTTAATGCTTTTTACTATTGCCTACAAGGAATTCTAAACCATTATATTCGGTTAATTTTTTCAGTCATATGAGGAATTAATTTCATTAGGATTTGTCAAGCTTAGTGGTTAAATCATCCGACTTTTAACCACTAAGACAGTTCAGATGCCTCTGTCATCTAGTTCGAGTACACCAGTCGAACATTATTTCTACTTCTCACGTTAAGAACGAACTAGTACTTGATAAATGAATTACATCGCAGACGATATACATCAAGGACAGGTGCCCATTGTTATTTATGCGTTTATATATAATGGTGGTATTCTTTACTGACTGTTTTCAGTTAGAGCAATGTAGAAAACCAATTGAAAAAGACCCATACTATAATCGTACCCTTTCGTGACTTGTTTCGAGATGGAGTTATGAATTATTGGTGAGACGTTATGGCCTGTGGAATTCAAACATGTCGAGAGTAAAACAGTACTCATCAACGGCATTGGATGATTGTTGCATTGTATCACGTATTGATCGGAGTTAAAAATACATACCATTGGGAGTTGACCGAGTGGTAGGTCGCTCACTGAGAATTCTGAAAGTTCTGGTTTCGATCCCTGGTAATATCGTGGGTGCGCAGTGCTGAAGGGTTCCACGCCAGGGCGAAACAGCTGGCGAGCCCCACTGGTTTTATAGTTCCGCAGCTGAGATCAATCTTTGATGTATACCACTTTGGAACTAAACATATCTATACAAAACCTATCCAACAATATTTTTATTTAACACTTTAATCTAAGTTTTGGTGCCCTCATTCTTTTACTTGCTGACTATGAAGTTCAAACGATTTATTTTTGTCTTGTAGATTGATAAAGACGTAATAGAGAATCTTGGGGAAATGAAACGATAGACCAAATTCGTTATTTTGGTGTACAGTGTTGTAATTAATTTTCTTGCTTTGAAAATACAACCCTTTATATTGTTGAACTGCAATGTTTTTGTAACAGTCCACTTAGTATTTATAATCTAACATGGTTTACATCAGTTGTATTAATGTATTTATCTAACATGAAGTGTGTGAATTGAGACACCAAAACATTCAACACACAATCGGACCTTGGGAACATGAGCATCTTATTGTTTTCTTAGATCCATATATCTGCTACTTGATAAAGTCAAAAAACATTAAGTTACTTAATGGTCATAATCCTTACCCAATAAGTAGTGTTTCACAGATCCATATCGCAAAGCAACTGTTCTCTTATATGTTTTTATTCAGTTCATCATGGAATGGTTGATATAAGAGCTAATTTATAAAACACCTCTGAGCCACCGAATTCGCTGTTCGCAACGAAAACACCCGGACAAATGATAGTCTCTACTATGCTTAGACAGGCTAATAATTTTCAGCATTACTTAGATAATGTTACTGCCAGAAAACAAGCAGTATTGTTTTAGTAGCAGAATCTGAATGGAAAACTTCCTGACTTCCTTAACCTATGGGAGGTTAATTTTCACAATTATAGTATTGCTACTCATATTAAAACGTACGTTTGGCCCTTAATAATCATGATTCATCATCACTAGACCTGGTCTTTACCGAGGCACTGAAACCAATCTTGTCTCCCACACCAGCAACTTCCCTATCAGGTTGCCTATCCAGATACCTGAGCTCAGTCATTTCCAACACCACATCTGCAAGAATAAATGTATGTACATGCTCTTCACTGTTCTTCCGCTGATGAAATTAACTAAATCTCTACAAACCACTACTACTTGAAATCCTAACTATGGAAATTTAATTTTCCCGTGTAATAATCACTAAACAAAAGCCATGATGAATAAACGAAAGTATTTTAAGTAGCTTAAAATGTTTTTCTCTCAAGTATTATAGCATAACGAGACGTATAACCAACAGGGAATAGTGAGCTTTTTGCACCGACTCAAAATACAGGATCTGACATCACTGAATAATATGTTACCTAGATATAAAGTCAGGAAATTATGAGAATTATTTACGAATTAACTTGTAGATTATTAGTTGGCAATAATAATTACACCCTAGTGTTTGCAAAATTCTGTTATCCAGATATTCATTATTGAGAGTCCATAATGAATATAATTTCTTTCATGACTTTGAGAAGTTTATTAGTAAAAGTTACTGGCAAAAGAACATTACAGTCATAACCATAAAGTATAAAAATGATTTAAAGTTTCGTACTTATACGGTTAAGTTCTCAGTTCTCTTTTCTTTTTAAGTAAATGTTGGTCATTTGTCTTTAAATTTCTTTTGATATTATTTATTCATTTCCATGGGATGTAATTTTGTTTATTTATTCAATCTAATTGAATATTGAAAAACTTTAATCAACTTGAGGATTATTGTAAAACAAATATTCAGCCTGAAATTTAAAAAAAAATCAGAAAAGAAATGTTAGTTTTTCATAGTGGAGAAGATTTGTAGCTCAGGTGGATGATTTTGGTGGAGTTTAGTTTTCTGAGCTGGATGGTTTGGTCGTGGAGCTTTCATCGTCCTTCTGAACGACATCATCATAGATTTCATAGATTTAGTTACGGTGATAGTTTTAAACAGATTAGGTGTAACATTATAAATAAATGTGTATTCTATTTTAAGACTCCTTATCAACTCCAAACTACCTAATTTTATGAATAGGAATATGATTAAAAACAAAAGTTTAACATAATTTAGTTGATAAAGTTGGGATGCAATTCTGAAATGAGATAGAATTATAAAATGATAAATTATGATAGTTGAAAGTGACACACTATTAATAAGTTGACAATGATTCGCATATTAGAAAATAGATTACCATATAGTTAAATTATATGGTTGCGGTAAATTTAGCTTATCGATGTCAGCTGAAAAACCAAGGGTTATGTAATATTTTGTATGTCACAAACTAAATTATGTTAGGCAGTTATTAAAAATCAGGAATCACTGAACAAGTTTCGTTCTAGGATGAGACCCTTCAGTAGTATCCATCCTTGACCCCACTGGGAGTCGAACGTAGGCCCTTCAGGTCTGTGAGAGCGCTTGTCAGTCAGTCAGTCAACTACAACGTAGGACCAGGCACGTATATGCATCGGTCCAAGTTGCCATACCTCATTAACGCAACAAGATGAACACCGGATTCATAAAAGTAGTTAATTCAGAGGTGGTAATTTATAAAAGAAAGATTGCAATAAGGACATAGTACAGGAAGAAAGAAAGATACGAAGCGATTTTAATCTCTTAGTTTAAGGGAAGACAGAGTGTATGCGAGCGCTTGACCTTTAGATCAGTAAATCGCCATCCAGTCTTCTACACTTCAAACTTCTTTATGAAGTAGTTGGAATTAGTTCGTCACTGTTAACTCTGATTTCCTTCTCTTTACATAAATGCTTGGTACAATCACCACTCAAAGTAAGTTCAATTTTAATCAGTAATTGTTACCAAACGACCTCACTTGTTGTTTTTACTAATCACTGATGCCTTATTTGGTGTACATCTGGATGTTTATCACAGCTCTTGAAGAATCTACGTTTTGTTTGTCTGCCTGATAATTGGGGATCGATTAACGCCTTGGTTTTTCTAAGTGTTGAGTTTTTTTATCTCTAGTTTGGGTATCATTCTTAAGCTTGTTGATTATTCGAAATATACTATCCTCATCATTTTCGCAATTGAATCTTGATTCTATACTATTTGACAAAGTGGATCAACATTGTTGTGATGATTAACTATTAAGTAGTAGTCGTGGACTGTTTGTTTTGGAATCAAATCGATGGCCAAATAACCGCTGTACGACCAACTGACTTCCCCCTATTGAATTGATTTTATTCTAGTCATGTCGATTAATTATATAATCAATCATTTTGGTTATTCGTATTATTATTTGCGACTCCATTTATTTTATTTTATGCTGCTATATTTCTTATATGAATGCACATCAATCACTTGTTTCCACCAATATTTATTAGTTGTGAATTTAGTTTATGTTTGAAGAATTATTTGTACAGTAGATTTCAAAGCACTACTAATCTCCGGTTTATTAGTGTAAAAAAATGTGATATGCAATTTAGAACAAGGTCTTCATGTTAGTGTGTTGCTGTTCAAACTGTTCTTCACATCGAAAATATGGGAAAAATTAAGTCTGGAAGAAAACGGCGCTAACCTAGTCAAAATGCTACAGTAGGCCATGAGACAACAGATTGGCATCTAAGTATTGTAATGTTTTACTGTTTGAGGATTAAAGTTCATTACAAAAGGTAATTCCAGTCATAAAACTTCAAAGCAAGACCTCCCTAGTTGTAATTTTAATACCCCATCAACCGATCTTAGTTACAGCTGATTAAACTTAATTGGGTATTTAGAAGAAATTCCAGTCGTGGACAAAGCTGAGATAATGGTACGAGTATTACTGAAAATGCTTGTGTAGAAATCATTTGTAGCATAGAAATACCTAATGCTTAATTTTGGTTCAATTGAGGTGAGTAGTGCTGTTACGTCGAAAGATATCATCAGTTCGTCGTTGTTGATTTGAATGTCTTTAATTTGGTCAGTTCCTGGACCAAATTAAAGACATTCAAAATACCTAATGCTTAATTTACTTGAAATTATAAATTCAGGCATTGATAATTATACTAATCATTTGTATGATCTTTTAAAAGAAGTCCTAACCTGTCTTACGTATACAATCAAAATTTAATAGTTCTTTCTGAAAAAATCAAAATATTGCTACTACGTAAAAAGTATCTTATCTCACTGTTTCAAGTTTAGGCGAATTTTGCTCGTTTTTGTTATTCCTCTGTTAATCTACTCATGCTATCAATCATATATAGGGCATCATATGTAAATGTTTGTTTTTTCATTGGTGCGGTTAATACTAGCAACTGAAATGAATCTGCATCCGTCAAAGGTTTTGTCATTGATTGTCGCACTTGGTTAATGTTGTCGAATTATAATTTACGCTATTCTGTAGACATTTTGAATAATCACCAAAGAATTCCAATGACAACAGTTAACGAATGCAGAAACTTTTTTAGTTTGATATAAACTTGATGATATCATGCTTGATTAAATTGAACACGGGACTTCATATGTGTTCTATACATCTTTTTCCAAAGTTCTTATTTTGCTGATGTTAATGTAATATAAAATATTGTAGGTGGAAGTAGATAAAAGAACTCTGGATCTAGGTTTTGCACTATTTAGCACTTCTTAGCAAGATGTACTTGTAATATTAAGGGAACTGATACACCCTGAAATATTTCGCATTGTTTCACCCAGCTTCACAGTCTGAAACCTTGCCAGTGAGCTGTTCAAGTCGCGATGGGCCTACTGTAGGATTGATATTTGCAATTAATGGATTACTGCATAGTGGTCAATATTGTGTTTGCTTAGTCCCTTTTATCGTAGCTCTGCAGGCGGTCAGCTGTGACGGAAACAACTCAATGATAATACATCAGACTGTAAAGCTAGATGACAGGATTGGGTCCGCGAAGGAAATACCAGTCCCTTCAAGATTGCAGGAACCTTTTACTGACAAGTACTAAATGGCACGAATCCTAGGTCCAGGACTTCCTGTCGACCACTAAATTTCATATGAGGGTATTTTGTAACAACACACATGATGAAGTGTTATCTAATCCTTAACTTACAATATATTATGAGTTAAATAAAGTATTCTAGGGAGTACTAAACTTATTCTGACTAAATTTTCGTAGTTTTTTAAGGTTAATTGTAGGGTCAAGTAAAATATCCTATTATGACAATGCTTGTACATTAAAAATATATCAAATTTAAATACCATTAATTCCATTTAATAAATACTTACTAGAAAATCCAGCGGATCATCTGGACGTTTACGAACACATTCAGTTAATCCTTTTGCTAATACTGGCATAATATGCTTTCTTAAATAAGCCCTTAATGGTTCTGATTCTTTGTTTAATAGGTCTTTTTCTTCTTTTTCCAAAGCTTCCTGTTTTTCTTTCTAAAGGAGAAAAACAAAGATAAGTTGACAGTTCTATGAAAGTTCCAGCTACATATAAACGTATCAGTATACATATGAAAGTATCTATCTACTCATATGTTATGCTGGATTTTCCTTGTCATTTGTTCTTTGGCGGATTGGCGTACTGTTCATAAATCGTTCAATGTGTACAGTATTCTTTTTGTAGCGTTAAGTGACATTTTACTTTTATCGAGTTCTCACTTCTTATTCACAAAAATTCAAATGTAAATTTGGAATTTTTGTATAGAACGATTATATTCAAGGCTAATTGCATCATAGGGTCGATATCAAATCAGCCTTTATAGCATTATATAAAAGTATTCAACAGTATATACTAAGGTTTAACACCCATAGAGTGGGGTGGAGCGAACTGCAGATTAGTAAACTCGTTCTTTGTTTGGCAGACGGATATATCGTCTACACCAAAAGTGACGCAAATTTTTTTAATAACTTCTGATGAAGCCTATTAACACTACTGCAATAATTGGTATAGGGCTTACAAAATCACGAGATACTTCATACCTTTTGCATGAAAAACCTGCCGACAGAACAAACGAAGATGATGTATCCTTTAAGGAGTTTCAGAACTAGACCACTTGTTTTTATAGAGAATTCAAGAAGGAAATAACCGCACAATACAGCTTTAATATGTATTGCAGAGTTTGTTTACGTGATCGAAACTCCCAGTTTAATTTAGGCGTATCATTATATCACTTGATAGGTGTTTCACAGACTTGGGCTGCAATTATTATGAACATTTGAGATAAAGCATAAATCTAACGTGTCATGTTGATAGCCACCTAAAATGTTATTGATCCTTGATAATAAATCAGAAGTTTTTGCTTGGAAGTGGTAGACATAGGCGATTTTGAGTCCGCGAGGCAGTTGCAGCTAGATGTTGGGGACTTGACACATGAATCAAATTTTGGTAGCTGTACTTCATAAATACGTTTGTCCATTCTCATACCAAGTGTTTGGAGAGATCGGAAAATCCTGAACCTAGGTTTCGTAATAACTGGCAATCGTTAGCAGGGCATATATGAGGGAGCAGATGCTCTCTATATGGTTCCAATGCCATGTTTGTGAGCCCTTTAGTTCTTTCCTATTTCTATCGATCCTTTTTATGCAACAAATAATAAGTATCTTTGTATTCTAAATCATCCTATTTTTTGGGTTATTTATTGAGTTGATACACGAATCGAGAATATCAACTGATATAGAATTTTGTTACTTCAAACATTTTTATCTAGGAACGTATTGTTCTGATTTTTCATACTAGCTTCTATACCAGTCAACAGAGAACATCGGAGCAGGTAGTGATTGGGTATGCATAAAACATCCTAACGACCTATTATCAAATACTTGCAATCTACACATGTCTTCTGTATCCTGTCACAGATGTAAACATGTGAGGAGCGTTTTATTTAAAAAAAGTCTACATCTTACCCATTCTTTTATACGTTGATTACGTTCAGCTTCTGCAGTTTCAATTTCTTGTTTTAACCTTTCCTCCTCTGCTCTTTCAAATTCAATACGTTGCTTTTCCACAATTAATCGCTGCTTTTCAATTTCTTCATCAGATAAACCATAATTACGTGGTGGACCGATAAAATAAACTAGTTTTCTAAATGTTTGTTCCAACTCCTATTTTTTATTTAAAAATACAAATCAAAGTAATCTGAATCATTTTGCCAAGTGAAGTGTACACAGAAATCAGTATGCACTGGTTGGTGTCCGGTACTGCGAAAAACGACTTTCTTCAATTTCAAATATATAAAGGCACAAATCCAAACAACACACTACAATGAGTTCAAATTGTCGTATAAATTATTAATCTCAACAATTTTTTTAATCTAGTTCTTGATTAAATGAGTTAATCTGTGAGTTCATTTTTTTCACTGAGTCAGTCAGTAACAACGTAGAACTTCGTACGTTTGTATATCAGTTCGAGTTGCCACAGAGATGCAGTTGTCGACTCACATTCCGTAGTGGTAGAGGTAGTAAGAGTATAAGCAGTAATCGGAAACATTAGGGTTTGAAGATGTTATACTGTGTAATATCATCTATAACTTTATTACCAGTATATTCTCATGGAATGACTGGAACAATTTGATTATCCAGGCATATTTATGACCAGGGATTCTTCCTTTTATTTAATCAAACTGACTAAATTCTCAGTAAATCATTATAGATTTACTCTAATTAGTTAGTACTTTATGCTTTTGTCCACTAAAGTGGAACTGATGGTTTGATCTCCATTGCAATCAGCTGGATAAACAGTGATTATGCTTTTCACTTGTCTAATCTGGAACTCAAAGCAACTGTCAACCAACACCAAGGTTAGGATTTTCAATACAAATGTCAAGACAGTTCTACTGTATGGGGCAGAAACCTGGAGAACTACGAAAGCCATCATCCAGAAAATACAGGTGTTTATTAACAGTTGTCTACGCAAAATACTTCGGATCCGTTGGCCGGACACTATTAGCAACAACCTACTGTGGGAGAAAACAAACCAGATCCCAGCGGAGGAAGAAATCAGGAAGAAGTGCTGGAAGTGGATAGGACACATATTGAGGAAAGCAACCAACTACGTCACAAGGCAAGCCCTCACATGGAATCCTCAAGGACAAAGGAAAAGAGGAAGACCAACGAACACATTACGTCGAGAAATAGAGACAGACATGAAAAAAATGAACAAGAATTGGATGGAACTAGAAAAGAAGGCGTAGGACAGAGTGGGTTGGAGAATGCTGGTCAGCAGCCTATGCTCCATTAGGAGTAACAGGCATAAGTAAGTAAGTAATTATGAAGATTGAAATTTTCATCTGTTGATTTATATGTACTTAGTGTTGTAAAAAATATCAACTTATGATTTCAAATATAAGTTATAAATTACATCCTTTAATTGATCAAATACATTATAAATGAGAGCTTTTTAAAATTGTGTTAATTAAGTCAGTTAGCATATGTACAACTAAAGAACTCAGATTGTTTAACTAACCAGCCATGTAAATAGTTTTCTAACTTTTAAAATTACCCATAATAAACTACAGTATGTACGAATGAAGATTTATAATTAGGAGTGTACCCTAAGAGAAATAATTCCGCCTGTAGCTCTTCCAGGGTTACTGCCGGTCCCAAGCCCGGGTAAAGGAGGAAGGTTGGGCATGGAGTTAGCGTCCCCATCCCGTAGAAAACTAACTCTCTAAAAAAACGCTTACCAGAAAAAAATTAAACCATAAGAGAAATACAAATGTGATCAGGTCTTCTTTAAGTTTGAACTTAGTTTCAAAGATGTCTGATAGTTTACCCATTTATCAAATTTAATGGATTTAGAATTTGTGGAAGATATGTTTTAATCAAACGAAAACTTCCATTATTATTGTTACTCACTTCACTTTCATCAGTCATTATATTGACTGGGATTTGAAGAATTCCTTTAGAATCAAAATAAGCTCTTACAGAATTTTCGTAAATACTTGCTGAAGCTAATGGACTTAATGAATTTAAATCAACTTGTCCAACTTCAGGTTCAGAACCTGGAGATCCAGGAATATTTAAAGTAGGTGATAAAGCTGGATTTATTCCTATTTGATTAGTACGATATTCATTTAAACGTCGCCAAAAACCCGATTCAGTATAATGGGTCCCATGTACTTTATATTCTGGCATATTCATAATACGATCTCTTAAAAATTTATCAGTTGCTTGAAGTTCAAATACATATGCAGGAAGTAATCCTTTAGGTAATTGCATTGGTATTGGTTGAGTTGATAATAATCCTAATTCCTTAGTTACATCGTCTGCTTCTTTTTCAGATTGTAAGTATTGACTTTTAAACAATTCATTAGCTGATTGTGTAAAATCGCTTGTATCTATTGCTTTAATTCCTTCTTCTTCCTCTTCTTCATTTTCTTGTTCTCCTTCGTCTTCTTCACCATCCCCACTACCCCCACTAGCTGAAATATATTTTAAGGAAAAATAAAATCACAAAAACTATGGATAAACTTTTAGTGCCCACGGTCTAACTTAATAGACTACTCATTATGAGCGTTAATATAACTCAAAAAGGACAGTGCATAGTGTGCTAAGTATACAAGTATAATAAGCGTATAGACATACAAGCACACATGAGACGTATAGTTACAGTGGCATTAGTATGGGAGTTATATGTACTGAAAGTCATAATTTCTTATGAGAAGAATAGAGTTATTCATGGGGTAAAACATTTCAATAACCATATGCTGTCCGAGTCATTAAAGTAACTAATTGGCTAACGAAATAGGCTTCCACTCCAGTAAAATAACGTGCTTATTTACGAAACATTAAATAAAGATTAAACATTTGAAATAAACGATTGGAAGATACGAGTTTCATAGATCAATTACGTATCAATGAATTTAAGACTTGACTCTCAGAGTTTATTATTATCAGGTTTGAATTTTGATGGAGTTTTGTTCTCTGAGATGGATGGCTTGGTCGTGGAGCTTTCATCGTTCTTCTGAACGACATCATCAGCACAAACGTCAGATAGAAATGAAGTGTTCGAACGATGAAAGCTCTACGGCCAAACCATCCAACTCAGAGAACGAAATGCCATCAAAATCATTCATCTGAGCTACAAATCTCCATCATCAGGTCTAAATCTCGCACAGATCACAGTACTTGATGGAATCCATCAGTGCATAATTCAGTGTTACAAATAATTTCGATTAAACTCGTCATTTTATCCGACCTATATTTCGAAAAAAATTCACTACTTGTTACTCATTCTATACTTTTCCCATTTTTCTCCTTGTAGACCTTGATAAAGTTCTATTTCTTTCTTCACTTTCTGTCAAGGCTTTAGTAAAATTCAAGTCTAAAATGGATAGTTGCATTTCATTCTGAATATCATTTTCTGTTCTACCAGTCAGAAACTTTCGTTGAAGGTATAGCGCACTTGAAGTTTGTCCACAGGGATCATTTCAGTATTCTTTTTACATACTTCTCAGCTTACTAGTTTGAGATAATGAACTGGTTGATGGATCAACATAATAATTGTAATATATAGTTGGAAACTTTGGATAATATGACTCATGATCGATGACAGTGGAAGGGGGAAAGTTTTTTTCACTCCTGATTTAAAACTTAATAGCCTGGTAGTGTTCAACTTTTCAGCTTGATAGGTTCTATAGAAAAACCTAATTTCAGTTAAAATAATTGATAAATGAAAATATTTTTTTTCTGTATATATACATGCAATTACATTACTTGCTAATAATATTTCTGAAAAGGGAACGTTTTCTCCTAGTTTCGTTGTGATATCTTAGGAGGATTTTTAAGAATAGATAAGCTTTTTTGAAGCTTAGCACTGAGGTCACTCAGAAATCTACAGACATATTGAGAGAATACTATAACCATCCACATACTCCATTGTATATAGTGACAGTATATTTATTGCCGGACAGAAACCAATCAGATTCTACTGCCACAAACCAAGCTGTTAACTACTTATAAAACAATATCAACAGTTTATACTGAAATTTATGCTGATAAATTAGCCTAAAAAAGTACAATCGATGTATTATGACTAAAGCATTCAGACTAAAAAGGGTAACATCACAAAAATAAGTAGTATTCTCTAGCATCCTGGATCTTATATAGTAAGTTTTTGTCCATTTTGTAAGTTGACTAACTAGTCTTTCACATAATTTTCTAAAAATAAACGTATAGCTATCTCTGGAAACCAGAACGGACATGTTTTTTATTTAGGATTTGTCAGGCCCTTACTAATAATCAAACAAACATCATGATCATTAAACAATTTGGTCATTTATTCAATTCAAATTTCTATTCTACGTCAACGGTAACCACACTTGTAACATAATAATGACAATTATTACTATTTAAACTTGTGTTAATGTGATTCGGTTATTTATTTACTCTGAAGAAGTGACTTACATTAGGTCACGAAACACCAGAAATACAATTTTTCTATTCATTGGGATATAACGGAAAATATGTTTATTATTAATTGTTATGTTATTTTTACGGAACTTACGAGAAAACAACGAGGCTGCTTGCTTTTTTGATTTCGGATATCCATCAATTATGTATCCTTGATTTTGACATGGCTTAGAGTTGAGTTTTTCTTGAAATAATCTAAATAACAAGACTTTATGTAATTTTATCATTATAAAGAGCTTTTTAGATTATAATGGTGACTTAGTCTGGCAACTTATGAATTATTTACACACTACATATTGATCGATCAAATTCCTCGTATGTAGACAAACTTATTACCAATGCATGTTTTCAACCGATAAGGTGTGGTTTTCTCCACTAGTAAATCAGGTTTGTCTATGTCCAAAACTCATCGATTCAAATGCTCGGATGTTATTCACGAAAGTTCAGAGGCATGATACTTATCAGATTATTTGACATGTATAAAATATATTATGAATTATATGAGTATCAACGCCTAGATGCAGGTGTATTCTGCTGATAAATCTCAATTGGGATGAAAATGGCTTACTGGGTTCTTCTGAAAACTGCTATGTGAAGTCTACTGGTGTAGTCTGTGGAGAATCTCTCACGGGTAATTTGTATGTAATTTTCTCCCCGAACTTTCTACAAGTAAACAACCTTTGGAAGCCAAGGGATAATTGATCTATATTCCCGTCTTATTTTAGATCTCCACATCAAATCAGGCCATTTACCTCAGCGGAACTGAACTCTGGACCTTAAAGTCTCTTGTTTATGAGCGTAAATCTTTTATTCCACTAATCCCATAATCAAGTACTTCATACCATCAATTTTTGTCAATTAATCACTAGCAAGAAAAAAATCATTATTACGATAGACAATTGAGGGAGATGGTTCAGTTTTCAAAATAGCTTACACTGAAGACTATTTTTATCTGGACGACAGCCATTGACATCTAGAAGGGATTGTACAGCTGTTTGGTCCTAGCCATTCTCTGATAGTTTAACTCTTTCTTTTTCATTTGATCCCAGTCTGTAATAAAATCAAACTTCAAATTGAATATTCTTCACGGTTTCTATCAAAATTAGTTAGTGGCTATTGGTGGGATTTAGGACGGGCATGTCCCAAGTAGGATTCATCAGTTAAATGTACCTACATTTTGGCGTTGGTGTTCATATTGATACTCAAATCCAGAATCTTTCATTTCAAAGACCAACTCGTTATCAACCGAGCTACTGGTTTCAAGTGGTCACTAGTTTGTGTGATCAGTATGAATCGTATTTGCTAGTCACTATCTTAGTCAAAACTTATGATTAAACACTAACGCCAAGCCAATCCATCTGGGATGCAAATATGCCCATAGGAACTAACTAGTTTCAGTCCTTAACATCAACAACAGAAAAATACAAACCCTCATAAGTAGTTTTCATAGCTTGCCTATTTTAATAGACATTTATTTCAAGTAGAAAATTGTATAATTAGAAAAGCTATGTGATCTGGTTTTATTGTTATGATTACTGATTAGAAAATAAACTACTTACGTTGTTACATATTCTAAACCAAGTCGACCGTTATTTTCAGTCATGTTTTGTTGAATAGCTTCTAAGAACTCAGAATCTTCACTTCCTGGATATTCGTTTTCATTAACCATTTGGTTTTGATCACTTTGAGCTTCTTCAATCATTTGAACACGTTTTTTCTATCGTTTGTATCGAAAACCAATTATGCCAAATGTATATTAATCACGAGATTTATGATAAATACAATCAAAGAATATTATTTTACTAGTGAGCGCACAACTATACTATTGATAAAGGGGTTTTGTGCCTATTGGTTTAATTTGCAAATGACATTCGTCACGGATTCATCTCAGTAAGGGTGTTATTGAAAACCAGCAAGTACTAAATAGCTGTTTTGTCCTAGTAGTAGTAGTAATACGAACCTCAGATTAAATATTACAACCTATTTATATGATGATAACTTGTTATCTTGAAATGATACTTCTGATAATCTATTGGCAATTATGATAACAGATAAAAATTGCTTATAGTATTGTGGTGTATCTGCTTTTCGAAAGTTGTTTTGAATTTTTACTATGATGAGGTTGTATTCAGGAAACTACAATTTTGTTAGTTGCGGACTGATAAATTTCAGTTATTTCAGTAGTGTTACTCTGAACTGAACAATTTTGATATTTGTTGCTTCTAACTTACACTCACCTTTCTATTTACTGTATTGTTAGGTTAACTTAGAACTACATTGTCGATTGTTGTAATTTGATTTATATTAGTGTATCTATTAATTTCAAAGTAAATAAAATAAGACTATTAGAAACCACCTGGTATTTTTTAGCCATCTGCATTTAAAAGCTAAATATTAGCCAACTGTATCCGTAACTATGTATATAGATTGAAATTAGCAATAACACACTGTCGTTTGACGGCTAATCTATGTTTATGAATGTGTAGGTAGTAAAGATATCGATACGGTTCAGTGTGTTACTTTTAACATTTAATAGAATTTATCTTCTAAATGAATTCAGCCTATGTTATTTCATTTGACAGAAAATAATAAACTAATATGTGTTGATTCGTCGTTAGTACTAAATCTACAAGATTTTCAGATCTTCAATACAACTTTTGAAATGTTTCCCATGTAACATAATGCGTTTGACCAATTATAATGTCAACTTACCGACCTCAGAAATTCCGAAGTCGATCGTCATATTATACAAAAAACTCGCCTGTATTAAACATAGGGAGTGAGTGGTTAAGTGTATTACTCGTTAATCCTAGTGGTTTGGTATAAGACGAAATCTCAACAGGGGTTCAGAAAGATCGGTTGACTCTTGGCCACTTATTTCATAGGTAAGTGAAGTATCTGTTTGCCGATTGAAGGGTGAGTGTATTGTACAACAGTTTCCTCTGTTTATGACTGTGAAATGCTTCCTTCAGAAGTCTAGGACATTCATGGATTAGAAGTATTTAATTGTAATTGTCTTCGAAGCATTTAGAGTAATTTATGGAACAACCGAGTAAGTAAAGCTGAGATTTAGTGTAGGATACCGGATAAAGATGGCATACATGTTAATGGAGCAGTAAATCTTCATCTAATGACGTGGTGGGGACGTGTTACTTGTGATAACCATCAATGTCTGCGAAATCCGATGTTGAGTAGAGTAAAATTAGGTTATCAGAAACCTAAAGGCGGAAAAAAATGACCACAAATTTATTGATCGGTGAACTGAACCGTGATGGTAGATCCAGACTGTTTAGTTGGAGTTCAATCGTAACTACGATTAGTGACTGAAGATATTGTGTGGCAAAGTAAAACAAAATCATAGTTGCTCAGATCCATGTCCTCTTTATCTCAGGTTTTAGTATTCCTTCAGACATATCTTTTTTATCATACCTTTTAGAACCATACTACCGGTGTTAAGTTTTTCTTACTATTAATGGTACTACAGTTATTTTGACCGCTTTTCTATTCATCTTAGTTGCATCTCATTTTACTAATTTGGCTTGGCCACTTCGTCCAACACTAAGTTATGCATTGTTCTACGTTAATTATAACTGATTGATAACCAGATTTTATCAAAGCTGGGGGGATAACCATTCTTCTAGAATATTGGTAGAAAATAATCCTGCTTTCGTTACTTTTTCTAAGATTATCTTCACTTGAATCAATACATTTTCAACGTTTTTCCCCTACCGTTTATTTGATAGATCGGCAAATCCATCAGATGTAACTTTATGTACTTTAGTCAGTTGAGTCGGGAAGAAAACAGTCTCAAGAAGGAGTAAACTAACTATTCAACTTACTAGATTAGCTATAGCTTCATCGATGACTTGTTTTATATGTATATGCGGCAATTTATAATATTCACAAAGCTTTTTAGCCAGTGTTGTCTTACCACTTGCAGGTGGACCAAGAATGCACAATCGAATAGGCTGAAAAGTTAATATTTGACCAAGTGTAAATTGGTATCAATTAAAAACATTAACATTTGTGCTAGTATAGCTATAAATTTATGACCGCGGTATTTGTTTCAAAATCTCATTATCCAACCCACTTTGAATCACTGTATTTTACGTTAATTTAGAAAGAACTTTTTAATACACTGATATAATCTTGGTTGAATATTACAAACGAATAAACTGTCATAGGCCTTTCATAATGACTATGTCAAGACGACTCTGAATATATCGTTTATTAAAGAAGTGAGATTCAAGTAGCTAACCACGATCTACAAATTCAAAGGAATTATAATGGGTGTTACTGTTCACTAACTCCCTTTCTTAGTAAAATCCTGAGATTGTAGATGACACAACGGTAGAAATGGAGGATTACTTCTTGCTTTATGGATTATATTTTCATTCGTGAGTAACCATTTATTATCTTCTATGTTATTCATGATCATAACTTGGTTAAATATTTTGCAAGTGATGGCAATAATAATGTACAACAGTTTCGATCCCCTAATAACGTGTTCAACTTGCTGAAATATATTCTGTTAGAAACCAAGTATCGATTAAGTGAAAAAAATTCAGTTTCGTAACTTCTTTCATTCCCTAGTTTTACTTATTTGTTTTTACGCGATAAGAGTAGACTGTGAATGTGCGCTGTGTATCTGTGACATAGATTTACAATCAAAAAATGTCGTTCATTTGTCATTATTAGTCATTTTTTTATTGCGTTCAATTTCTCATGATGGTTCCAAGGAATTAATAACCTGAAAAAATAGAAGTCAAAATTTGTAACTGGCTTCACATTGATACTTATTTACACTCTGTTAGATTAAATGGTTCTAAAAACATTCAATGGTGTCTGGTAACTTTCCATGTTATGATATAAAAAACTGCGTTAATACGACAATAACAGATGGCTGACACTGAGCAAGGCGAATTTACAACAAATAAGATGGTTCGCAGTGGTAATTTATACATCACTAAGCCGTAAGAAGATACTACTTAACCTATCATTACAAAATATTATTCCTTATCAATAAGATAACTTTTTATATACATTTTTAACTGAGCAATAATCTCGATGGAAAAAAGGGGGGTCCATTTATAATTGTTGGCTCAACAACATAATCAGCTACTCAATGAACTTATTTAAAGCAGAAATTGAAACAAATTAAAACCTCAAGTAATCATTGGTTTTGAATCACCAACCAATATCCTTGATTGGTAATATCTGATTAAGAAACTTTCTATCATTATCTATTCGTAACATCAGTTAATTCACTTAAGATACCCCCTTAAAAAGTAGTTGACCAGTAAATTCAAGTAAATCTTATGTTTTATTTTCAGACGGACAATTTGTTTTCTTTTTCCTCTCTCTATTATATATATACCTAAGTTCATGAGTTTCACTAAGTTAGTTGAAGAATTCTGCGTAAGACTTGAAAAAACCCCTGGTTAATGATGGACAAATGTTTTACAAAATTATTAGAGTTGAAATCAGTAGTCTCATCCAGGATTATGTGAAATGTACGTTTATCACTATTTACTTAGTATGATCTATTGTGAAGACAATTAAGGGAGACCATTTAGAACATAGCAAAAACTTTGTCATTTATGATTGTTTCTCTACATCATCATTACCTTCTTCTTAACAAAATATCATGGAAATAAAAGAAACCTTAAAAATATATACGAATCTTCATCAATATTAAAACGAATACTTTGACAAAAATTGGGCTCCGCCGTATAGAGAAGTCATTATATATGTGAAAATTATATTTGAAATAATTTTGATGGAGTTTTGTTTTATGAGATGGATGGTTTGGTCGTGGAGCTTTCATCGTTCTTCTGAACGACATCATCAGCACAAATTTCAGATAGAAATAATCTCAGCGATTGGAATTTAAATAATTCCAACGTTTCGTCCAGCTAACTTGTCTGGACTTCTTCAGATGATCTTAAAAATATATTTTAATCAAAACAACAACAACAATAACAATAACACACAACAACTTACTATTAATTGACGAGATAATTTATATTCTTTCGTGATCAAATTAATATGATCTACTAATCCTGTTTCACAATGCCATTTAATTTGAAAATTTTCTTTTACATAACTAGCATTCATACGAATTGATACTAATAACTGATCCATTGAATTTTGCTAGTTTATTTTTGATTTTACATTATTATTATTATTATTATTTTTCAGCATTCAGTAAAAAGACAATAATGTAAATTTAAAAGGCATCATTTTAACTGTTAGAATTTAAACAAATAAAACATATAGTTGTTATCTAATTATAAGTTGAAATTGACTATCAAGAGCTTCATTTAAAATGCAATAGTACTTTTGATTAGGCATTTTTCATTATCACAAGATGTCAACCTGTAACTGATAGTTTTTGTTAGGTAGTATGTAGACGTATTAAGATGTAATACATAAAGCCTTTGTGTTATAACTTGTGACCTATGTGCCCTGTTATTATATAACGTAACGATACCGCCAATTAGAGAGTAGTGAATTATCAATGGAACCAGTGACGCATAAAACCCGTACGAGCAGTCTGTAGTACTTAACGATCCTGTTTCCTGCCTAGCCCAACCTGTTAAGTCCAGAACACCAACCTTAGCCTCTGCGATATGAATTGTTCATTTCAAACATACTGGGTTTATATACCAACCAGACAGACCACATTGTACCCTAGAATAGCCAAAAGTGGCTGTGAATGTGGGAGATAGTAACTAATAGACAGGGCATAATTCAAGAATGGTAAATCGTAGAATAATTGCTCATAGGTCAAAATAAAGCTCATAATAAGAGGGACATGAATATGTATAGTTTAGTTACTTAACAATTATACGATAAAAATATACGCATAGTATTGGTCCATAAGTGGATCCTAAAAATTACCATTCATTATGCTTATCGGGACATAACACTTTGTATGAATTATATTAAAATACAAATATTCACATTATAAACTGATTTTGGTCAAGTAATTAGATAAAACCAGGAAGCACTGAAAAGCTGTGGTTAGCAGAAATTAACTACTTCGAGCGTGAAACATATATCGATAACGATAATGAATGGTGGTCACGAAATATCGTAAACTGACTGGAATTATTGGATGCCAGATCGGTCGTCGGAAAATTAAACACTCAACCGTGGATTTGATCCGCGGTGTGACTTTGATTGGGCAATTTTATACTAGGAAAAAGCAGCTGTTCTTTACTCCTTGATTTTCAATGATTGTCCAATCAAAGTCAATCTATGAGTTGTGACCTCCAATCTAACATTCATCACAGCACCTAATAATAACCTTTCAAATACTAAAGTCGTCTTCTAGAGAGTTTAAAATATTTAAGCAAATGTGAACTAATTGAATGTGATTGTCGAAATATTAAGTACTCATCTATATTCTATGGGATCAAGATAGTTTAATCTCATTACTTTTCCTTTAAATTCTTTTCGTTACCATTAGATCATTCTAGACGGCCAGTAAAACAATAAGTCTAAAGGATACTTCATCGAATAGTCTTCTAATAATCTCAGATTTTGAAATCAAGTTACCACTACTAGTAGGAATATTAGTGAAAGTATACTTTTAAAATTATTTCTTTTTCAGCAGTAACATTACGAAGAGAAAAGAACAGGGGAAATACTTAATGAACTAGATATGATCATCAAACGGAAAGATGAATAATTACTAATAACTAAAAGAAAAGTTGAAAAATATACTTAATCAAAATGACATGTGAACATGTATAAGAGATCCCAATAGACTCGTATTCTCGTACAGAACAGGTTGTATTAATTTACCAATAAAATATAACTATTATCAAATGACATCATGATCAACTTAATATTGAAGTATCATAAACTGTGAAAATATAATTTATGGACGACCTTTGAGTGACGCCAGACTGAACTTGAGTCTGTCCACCCAATAACCAGGACCAAATGGGGGTTATAAACCTATGTGGGAAATTATAATTATGATTTACAGTTGATGATTAAGGTTAGAAATTAGATTTAGGGCTTTCATTACGAACTGACATCAATTATAATGCCAAAACTCGATTTATCCGGATGAATGGGCGAATTTCGCGTCAAAATCCGAGACCTGTTATCTTATGCATGATTGCTTCGTCCATAAACTATAGTCTCGCCTCACAAACTTCACCTTTCAACCTTTCATTTGATGTTATACGTTGAATCAAACTAAATATCCCATCATAATTTAACTGTTTCTTAAATTTGTTCATTTTATTCCAGGAAAAATAAAATATGTTTAGATAAGCAAACTTATTTTAGAAAAATTAAAGTAAGAATTGAAATGTGACTTTACCTATCGAACATTAGGTGCTTTTTATTTATTTATCAAGCTTTAACATTCCGGAATTAATTCAATCATTATTCGATCTAAACTAATCAGCTACTTAATTTGAAGAGAATGTTCATCAACCACTTACAATTGTCGAATGTAAATGATAATGAATTAGAATAATTGATAGAATAAGTTATTTTTTTATAATAAATGACAAGAACATACTGTTATATCTCGACAAAACAAAGCTTCTTCTTTAGAGATAGATTTAATATGACCAGTTGTCATACTTGTAGAAATAGCCTGGAATGAAAAAAAATATGCACAATAATAAAGGCATAAAGTGAATGTGTTGGCATTCATTTGTTTACGTTAAACGTATCAATATATCTCGTTTAAAATGAGTCAGCCGTTTCGACTAGTAATTACTTTTACAATGAGTTTTTTAGTTGACAACATTTATATGACTGTTGAGAATTTACTAGAGAGAAACTTAATTTGTAATGAATTATATATATATATATATATATATATATATATATATATAAAGTTGTAAACTGATGACCACCATAGAAATGAAAACATTCAAATAATGGTGGCCTTACATGCTTTTTATTATGCATAACAAAGGGACTCAAATTACATTATATATATATATATATATATATATATATATATATATATATATATATTATTTAGACACATAAAAATTGGCGCAAGGGGGCACCAAATACATATGCACCACATAATAACAATGAGGCCAGTAGCAGTTATCATTGATTTTTATGAGGACTGTGATACTGCCCGGGTGCCCAAACCGAAGCAGATAGTTTTCTCAGAGAGCCACAACCCGAGCCTTCGACCCGAACATCTGATCCATAAGGCAGTGGATCGACGCTAGGAGATGCGGTCCCATGATGGCTAGTGACCAACAATAAGTTCATACACTTTTTGTTCGTTCAGGATCCTGGAGCGCATGTGCACCGCTACTTTGGAATCAGGGTTTTACAACTCCCTAAGTGAACCCTCCGTATCCACCAACTTGGCTAAAGCGCCACACATTCGCTATTCGTTCCCTCAATTTAATAAACAACACCCGGCCTCGAGAAGACAGCGAGTAGAACTTCCCTGGCACTGGCTGTATATGCGTGGCCATGTGATAGCATTTCGAGATTGAGAGCAGACTCTCCCCACCCTCATTCGTACGAGGGCATCTGGGTATATATATATATATATATATATATATATATATATATATATATATATATATATATATATATATATATATATATAGAACAGTTATATTCTTTAGTATCCCATTGTCACTAATTTTCACTCAACTAGATATAACTAAGGACAAGAATGAGCGGAAAACAACATACATTTCAAATAATCGGCTTAACAATGGGTCATGTAGTGAAAACATAACAGTTCATATGGAATCGAAGAGAGAAATGTATATTATATTCTCAATCCATTTATTAGTGTTGATCAATTGAAAATGAGCCAGTTATAATATTCTGATTTGAGTTCAATCTAAGCATGCAATCTTTAAAATTTTATCCCGCCAAATAAACTATCTAACAGTTGTAACTAAATAAAAAATACAAGCCAAAATAGTTAGCATTCACAGATTGACTAGAAATTAATTTATTACTATCAATGATAAACACTAAAAAGAAACTATGCTTACTTTGACTATCTCACGAAGTGTATTTTGAGAATCATCTTTAGCCAGAATATAGTGTTTTGCTGGTCTCATTTCCATAACAAACTGCAATATGCTACGTATATATATAAATATATTGGAAAATAGAGACTTCAGTCAAAATTTGATGATTTGTAAGTAACAATGTAACAAAAATATTAGATATCTCTGAGATAATAATATTCATATTACTCGGTGTAGTGTCATCACGAATAGAGGCTATATAATATATTAGAAAACTTTCAGAATGATATATGATGGTTATTTGCATATTTAGGCAATGGAAGATTACCATCAACCTCCATTAATTACAGTGAATACGTGAGTTAATTGGTCAGCGAGTGGTAACAGATGTGATTTTTGTTTAATCCCTAGAACTGACCGAATTCTACCGACCAGTCGCAATCTGGCTACTAATATAAATAGGCTGACAGCGAATGCACTGTTTATTCTCAATACAATACCATGGCATAAATTTAATGGTATGGTTACCTGGTTAGGTCACGTAAGTGTATCGTAGGTACAATATTATTCCCATCTCCTGGTAATTGAATAAATTCTTCGTTATTCCATGCCGCCTAAAAATGTATTGATAAGATATAAGAAACTGAGTAATTGTTTCAAATAAACAATATACTGAGTAGACCGCTTATAACAACAAAATCATAATATATTTGTAACATCCTAATAGGTAGAATTGCAAGGTTGTAGATGGAGGACAGCTGACAGATGCATTTCAAGTAAGGACCAGTGTTAGACAAGGCTGCTTACTCTCAATTTTTCACTTTTTTCTGGTGGTCGACTAGATTATAAAAGCCTCCACGTCTGAGGGGGACGAAATACAATTGACAGGTTGGATGCAACTAGACGATTTGAACTTTACAGATAACCTTACTCTTCTATCCTACACACACCACCAAATGCATGTAAAGAAAGCCAATGTAGTAGAAGTAGGCCTCAATATACACAAGAGGAAACGCTAATTTCTACAATACAACAAACAGAACAGTAACCCAATCACATATGATGGAGATGCTCTAAAAGAAGTGGGGACCTTTACGTACGTGGCTAGTATCACCGAAGAACAAAGAGAATCCGATGCAGACGTGAAGGTGACGATTGACAGAGAAAGCGTAATATCCCTACAAGTGAAGAGCATATGCAACTCAAGACAATTTTCAATCAATGCCAAAGTCAGAATCTTCAATACGAACGTCAAGACAGTCCTACTGTATAAAGCTGAAACTTGGAGAACTACTAAAACCATAAGCGAAAACGTACAGGTATTTATAAACAATTGTCTACTCGAGATACTTAATATCCGTTGATCGGATAGCACCAGCAACCACCTACTGTGGAAGAGAACAGACCGGTTTTCATCTGAAGAGAAAATTATAAAAAGACGTTGGAGGTGGATAGGACATACATTGCGGAAATCATCAAACTACATCATGAGGTGAGTGCTAACTTGATATTCTGAAGAGAAAAGGAAGAGAGGATGACCAAAGAATAGATTACATCGAGAATCGGAAGCAGACATTAAAAGAATGAATTGCAACTGGGAAGGACTGCTCAAAACAGTTTGATGGAGAATCCTGTTGGATGGTCTCTGATCCTTCACGAAGGGTAACAGGCCTAAGTAGGTGATTGGTAGAATATTGTATTTCTGAGGTTCTATGGTCTTTTCTTCAACTAACAGACAAGTTTAAACTTGTTCTATCTTATTTAGAAGAGATTAAAAATTGATTTGTGCACCACTGTGCACCGTTTCATCCATGGCTTAAGCGTTTGGGCTAAAGTTGAAGGTTCTGGGTTCAATTTCTGGTGAACCGGTCGTGAACGCACTCTGACAAGGAGTCCCATAGTAGGAAGAAACAACCGTCTAGTGGTTCCAGTTTTTTAATTGTCGTACAACTAATATCAGCTTGTGAAATCAATAAAATCGAAAATTTTCCAGAACCCTATATTGATGACTATAAATTAGTTATTATTTTACCACTAGAAGTGGACTGATAAATATTAAAAATGTTTAACATAGTCTTTTTAACTTAAAACTTGAGTTAATGGGAATAAACTACCTTGAAGAAATGATGAAATACATTTTCTTTCTCTCCATACGTTAGACCACATGCGACAACATAGGTAAGTAGTTTTAGTTTATTCTGAAGAACAAAAGCAATTATATTATTGTATTACTTTTTAAGTTACCGTTTTTCCTTGTTGTACAACGGATTTCTCAGCTAATATATGCTCTTTGAAGTTTGGGTGTGATTTCCTTCTTAAATAATCATCATCAGTAAAAGGCATTTCCGGATCATCCTGTAATATTGTTTATATGAATCGATTACATACTGGATCTGGAAGTGCACTTTTGGACCATGTTAATACAGAAGAAATAAGAATGAATATCTTTTGTGTTGTAAAAGATTCTAAATTACTATGAATTTGATCTAGTATCCACAAAGCATCATCAACAACAGTGTGATCATCTTTGATATTGTAAATGATATAATCACATTCCATGATTTTTTCAACATAGTCTTGCCGTTTGTCATCCTGTACACACAAATTAAAACGATATAAAAAGAATTATATATTATTTAACTGCTTTGGGAATGCGTTTAACTGTAAATGAGGCAGTAAAATGTAAGAATATCTATTTTAGTTTTTTTGCCAAAAGTGTGTATTAAATAAAGTGACAAACTTATAAGTTTAAACTGTGTTTAAAATCGTGAGATAGCATTCAGAGAATATCAGTGGTTTACTGAAAACGTCAAAGAATCAATTTTCTTCGTCCATTTGAATAAAACAAAAAAAATAATTTGAGTGGAATTGTACAAATTCTTTGTATTTTTGGGTCTTTTTCGGATCATTACGACAATTAATTTTGTAATGTATCTAAAATATGAGGTTTGATAATCACCCAGCGTTTAATTGGAGCTCAATAACAGCTAATCTGAGAATAATAAGCTCAAGTTTGACACAGATGTGTAAAGTACTGAGCAAATATTTGCCACCCATCTGTCTTTGAAAAAGGTGAACTAATATTTGATGGTAGTCCTATTTTACAACCTGATGGTTTCATTTGGCCGCGCCAAACAACTGAGTTTATGATTGTGTTAATGAAAAGTGTATCTAGAAATCACATGAACATAATGAAGTCTCTTTGCTCAGACAAAACAAACTACCACTCAGTTTCACAAATATATAATCTAAGATACGAATTTATTTGCTTGACATCTCAAACACTGACAGTAAACGATCTTTTAATTACGTCCACCAAACAACATAAGGTTTGAGATATAGTTCATCTCTCAGATCCCAAACGCTTACTTTAAGAATGGACTGCGTAAATCCATAGTCAAGTAGCACTAGGCCAAGCAATCAAATGTAGTGAGTACATAATTTGTTTTGGAATTCTCAACAACATTGTGGAGTTAACGATTGACTAATTTTCAACATGAACACAGGTTTAATGAATAAATCAGGTGGTGAAAATTAGATTACCTAAAATTATTTATATCAACTAATTGGAATTTTCGAGTAACTAGTAATTTGAAACCAAGTGTTGGAGTCTAAAAGGATTAAAAAATAATCCTGACCCGTATAATCAATTATATGAATGGGAAATCTTTTACGATGTATCGAACTAAATTGTGAAATTCATCAGTGTGCGCAAGTTTCTTATTGATCAGGGCATTTTTACTTAGTTAACCTGTGCAACATTATGCATCGTTTCCTTGGTGACACAAAAAACATCAGATGTTACGGGACTAAGCTCAAGATAATTGAAAGGATTTCTAGAACTAGACAAAGAAAATAAGGGACTCATGTTGTATTTTTGTATCGCTAGAGAAGTTTAAGTGGCTCAAATTTACACTCCATTGACAACCCTTAGAACGATGCAGAATATTGAGTGCAACATTTATAGCATAAAAGTGGATCATTCTGCTCCTTATCTAAAGAGCTTGACAAACTGGGCTCGTAGCAACATTTCAAAGAGGAAATTTTCAATAAAATTAGCTTTTTAAAATCGTATTATGTGGTTGGAGATAACCTACAGGGAACCCTACATACCACACTTCTGCTGGCTGACAATTCAGTAAGATGTATTGTAATGTTATAATTATAACATATTATAAGATGTTACAGATTACATCTTGTAAATCACCAACGTAGATGATCTGTGTCGAAATGATTGGAGGCCTACTCGAGTTAGACGTGAATGGTGTGATGGCCCTACAATCTGTAATCTTGATGGCAAAATGCCAAACGTTAAAAAAGTAAACAAAAAAGAACATACCATTGTGATTATATTCACGAAACCAGGGGGATCTTTGCAAGAATCATCCACTGTACCGTAAATTGAATACGTTTGGGGATTTCCTACTTGCTTGGAAGTCACATTGCCTTCTTCAACAGCCTCTTCATCCTCTGCTTTTGAAGCTCTTCCAATAACAAGTTGAGACAAAAATTTTGCAATGTTGCATTCATCATATCTGTCAACGTTTGCTATAAAAACTTTAGAACGTTCGGCTTCATTCATTTCAAAATGTGCAAAGTGTTTGTTGACATAACAGCAGTTTTATTTTCAATAGTAGTTCTTAAAATCGAAAAGTTATTTAAATATGTCTCAAGTGTTGTGCAGTATGTCCCCGTTACTCGCCTTTCAGTAAAATATGGAAGAAACAGTCTCTCATCAAGTGAAAATAAGCTTAAGGGATAGTAAGGGAAGCGGTCGGTTCAAATTGATTTGGACAGATGGTAGATGCTTTCGCTTAATGAACTTCAATACCTAGTAGCAGTAGATTACCGCTGCCTCTCTGTATGAATTCATGTTTACTCAATGGCCGAAAGAGAAATATCAGTAGGTTTTAGTGAGTCCTTAAGACTATGCCATTGAAGATGCCACAGGTATTCGGAGTTTGACAACGCTTTAACCAGTAACACCTTCTAATATGAAGCGTACCCACCAAGTGAAACCAAAAGGCAGAAGCGAGGAGGTTCGAAGATGCGTTTGATAGGCTATCAATATATCGAGGATCGTCTGGTCTAATCTGGCTAGTGATTGCAGGGTTTGTTGAGCGTTCCCCCTCGTGATCTGGTGCGGATGCGTGGCCGAGTGCCTTCAGCAAGGTGAGTCCATCAAAAATAATATGGTCAGCATCCCATGTTGAAGACTTACAGAGCTATTTATTTTGGGGATTTATTTACGGCTACACCATGTTTTCTTCCGAAGGACTCCTCGGAATTCGATAAGATCACCTCAGCTGGTAGCGAATTCTAGGATTTAGCTGCCCGCAAAGAGTGTTATGACCTCCTAAAATGAGTAGCCTAGTAAGTTCTTGGCATATATTAGTAATCCGAACTAGCTAAAGATCATTAACTCTTTTCCCCTCCACTTCAAATGTGTAACCTGTTTCAACTAACCTCATTGATTAACTATAGTGATTTTCCAAACATACAAAGTGCTGAGTATACTTTCATACGCAACCTTGGAAGTGAAACATCTGAGCTAAATCTCTTGACAATAAAATCTAGATTTAACATTTTCCCTTCAAGGGAAACGTGGCCGACAACGAGTATGAGTTTTATTCCATCTATCACTGGACTGATAAGTTAATGATTCCATATTCATCACAAATGATTAGGTTTAAGCTACAAACCATTCACATTTGAAACACAGTATATCAGAGACAAACAGTGGTGGCATATGTAACGTGCGCAGGTGTGCAATCAAGTCTAGTGACCGCATGGGAAATCTTTTTCAATCGAAGATGTCTACAGTACTACTGTCCTCAGTCAAAAGTGTGCAAGGTAATAAGGCAAATTGTGAAACGTAATAACGACCTATTAAAAATAATTATTTGATGACTATTAAGACGAATCATTGTCATACTGATTCTAGTTGGCATCGCAAATAGCATAGCTGAATTTCATTACGATCCTGATTCTAATGTTACTTTTGAGATGTGGTTCAGGCGTTATGAAGATCTATTTAAATTTGATTTCGCCAATCAAGATGATGCTTGGAAAGTGCGGCTGCTACTTCGTAAACTGGGTGCAAATGAGCTGGACAAGTATCGCAATCTAATCTTGCCGTTGAACCCACGTGACCGATCATTTGCAGACACAGTTCAAACATTAATCCAACATTTTGGCGATAACTCGTCACTGTTTAATACTCGTTATCGTTGCTTGAAGCTAACTGTGAACGAAGATGATGATTTTCTTACGCATGTGGGCGTCGTCAACCGCGAATGCGAACGCTTCCGGCTAAAGTCCTTGACTGAAGATCAGTTTAAAGCCCTGATCCTTATTTGCAGCCTACAACACCAAAAGTTCAGTGACTTACGAACAAGGCTACTAAGTCGTTTGGATCAAGAGCCGAAACTCACCCTGAGTGATATAGCTAATGAATATCAACGTCTCATTAATCTTCAACGAGACACTTCTATGGTCCAGAGTGGTGGGTCTAGCCGATTTGAAGTACGAGCGGTGCAACAGACACCTCACAAAATCAAACACGTCCCCGCTTCATCCAGTCCATCTCACTCCAGCTCCAGACGACAGACTAAGGCAACTCCTCCTGCTCCTTGCTGGCAATGTGGTGCATGGCACTACGTTCGAAACTGCCCATTTAATCAACATCGATGCAAGAAGTGTAAGGTTATTGGTCATAAGGATGGTTTTTGTCTGACGAAGAAGACTCCAAGTCAATCCAGAAATACCAAAAAGACCCTTCCTAGATCTCGCACCAATTCATTGAGCTTAGCGTCTTTGTGTCAAAGCTCATCACCAAGTCAGAGAAAATTTATTACTGTTACCATTAATGGGTATTCATCTAAATTGCAAATAGATACAGCATCAGATGTCACTATCCTCTCTCGTAAGACTTGGATCAAAATGGGCAGCCCAAACTTGCAGCATACAACGCAAAAGCCTCGTACTGAGTGTGGTAATTACCTTCACCTGCCAGGACAAATGGAATGTACAGTTACTTTCCATGATTTGGCATTTTTTGGGGTATGCTACATAACGCCAGCTGATCTAAATTTGCTCGGGTTAGATTGGTTTGATCACTTAAATTTAGCTGATGTCCCGTTGAATACCATATGCAACCTGGTATCACAACCCCAACTGCGACAACAACCACATGACTTCGAATCATATACGAGGACCCTAATGACGCAGTTTTCAACTATTTTCCAACCTGGATTGGGTCGCTGCTCTGTCATGAAAGCAACACTTCGATTGAAAACTGGGGATAAGCCTGTTTTTCGCCCAAAGAGACCTGTCCCTTACGCAACATTACAAACAGTAGATGAAGAATTGAACCGCCTTCAACAACAAGGAGTTATCACTCCCGTTTCCTACTCTGCATGGGCAGCACCTATCGTGGTTATTAAGAAGGCCAACGGCACGATACGTATATGTGCTGACTATTCAACAGGTCTCAACGCAGCTCTGGAACAACATCACTATCCTCTGCCTGTTCCCGCAGACCTATTTACCATGCTGAATGGGGGAAGACTTTTCGCTAAGCTGGATTTAGCTGATGCTTATTTGCAAGTGGAAGTAGACGAAGCATCAAGAGAGCTGTTAACTATCAATACTCATCGTGGTTTGTTCCAGTATAACCGTCTACCTTTCGGAGTCAAAACTGCACCATCTATTTTCCAACAACTAATGGATACCATCCTATCAGGTATCTCGGGAGTCGCGGCTTATTTGGATGACATTTTAATTGTAGCAACGACATTAGAACAACTACGAGAACGCACGACATTGGTACTGCAACGCATCAGTGACAACGGGTTCTGGTTACGCCCAGAGAAATGCCAGTTTCATTTGCAGTCGGTAAAGTACTTGGGGTTCATTTTCGATGCCGACGGCCGCAGGCCGGATCCTGAGAATGTCCGAACTATCAAAATGATGCCCACTCCCAATAATGTCTCGGCACTACGTTCCTTCCTGGGACTTGTCAGCTATTAATCAGCGTTCGTTCCATCGATGCCTGATATTCGCGCTCCACTCAATAGCTTACTGCAGAAGAACAGCTCTTGGAACTGGACTAAACAGTGTGACACTGCCTTTTGTAAACTGAAGTCCATTATTAGTTCGGAATTGCTGTTGACACACTACGATCCAGCCATGCCGATCATCGTAGCTGCAGACGCTTCAGCGAATGGCCTAGGCGCTGTTATCTCCCACCAGTTTCCGGATGCGTCAGAAAAAGCCATTATGCATGCAGCCCGTACACTAACCCCAGCAGAAAAAAATACAGCCAGATAGAAAAAGAAGCTCTTGCGCTTGTGTGTGCTGTGCGCCGTTTCCACAAGTTCCTGTACGGTCGGAGATTCACGCTTCTCGCAGGTCACAAGGCTTTACTCACAATATTCGGGTCGGAATCTGGCATTCCAGCTCATTCTGCAAATCGTCTTCAAAGATGGGCCTTAGCACTCTTGGGGTATGATTTCGAGATCCAGTACCGACGCACTCAACAATTCGGTCAGGCGGATGCCTTATCACGGCTCATTAGTGACCAGTTGGCGGCTGAGGAAAGCACGGTAATTGCATCTCTGCTAGCGGAAGACCACGCCGAATGTTATCTGACGACCGCAATACGAACTTTACCGGTATCTGCAAAGGACATACAAAATGCTTCTAGGAGCGACCCCATTATCAAGAGAACTATGAGCTATGTCACCAACGGTTGGCCGACTAAGAAGTTTGATGGTGATATAAAACAGCTGTATCAGCGGCGGGATTCTCTATGCATTGTGAACGACTGCTTGATGTTCAGAGAGTGAGTGGTTGTGCCAGAATCCCTTCGTGCAAAAGTGCTGAAACAGTTCCACCTTGGTCATCCGGGGGTTAGACGAATGAAATCCATAGCCAGGAGTCATGCGTATTGGCCGCTAATGGATCAACATATAACAGAATCGGTTGGGAAATGTATGCGGTGTCAGCAAGCGGCAAAAATGAACACCAAAGTTCCACCAGTTTCATGGCCACAACCTGATCATGTTTGGTCCAGAATACACGTCGACTTTGCAGGCCCGATTAACGGAACCATGTATCTAGTTGTAGTCGACGCCCTTTCGAAATGGCCTGAAATCAACCCTATCATACCGCCAACGACAACTAAAACAATACAGATCCTCACAGAAATTTTCTCCCGAAATGGTATACCAGATGCCATTGTATCTGACAACGGTTCACGGTTCACCTCAAGCCAATTCCAGTCATTATGTCAACGACTAGCCATAAAACACTTGCTCTCGCCACCATACCACCCGCAGTCGAATGGGCAAGCAGAAAGGTTTGTGGATGAGTTTAAAAGAGCCTTGGCTAAAACAAAAGGGGAGGGGACGCCAGCAGACGCGTTGCAAAATTTCTTATACGTGTATCGAACAACACCAAATGAGACGTTGCCGGAGCGAAAGTCCCCAGCAGAGATCCTAATGGGAAGAAGACTGAAGACAATCCACAGCCTGATGCATCCAAGTAATGCACCGACACCAGTACGGACAAAGTTTGAAAAGCAATCCACGTACGAAGTGGGATGTCCGGTGTTTGCCCGTGATTACAGACCGACCCATAGTCCATGGACAGAAGCGCGAGTGGTCAGAAGAGTTGGCCGAGTCATGTACGAAGTTGAGGTAGGCAGTGACAGGTGGCAACGCCATCGGAATCAGTTACGCAAACGGTTAGCCCCAGACCGCCCATCAACAGAAGCAAATATTCCTCTTGACACCCTGCTAGACACATTCAACTTACCAGCAACCCCACCGCAAGAAAAACCTCAACAACAAGCTGAAACACGTCTTGGACGATGGCCTATCCGAGAACGGCGAGCTACAGTCAAGATGCAGGTTGACCCCAGGAAAGCCCGCTATTAAAAAGGGGAGGAGTGTTTTTAAAATTTATCTTATCGATCATCTTATCGATTAAATGTTAGATATTTTTATTGGGGTCAATTGATGAACTATCGATTAAATGCGCAAATAGGTCAGTTGATGAACTATCGATTAAATGCGCAAATAGGTCAATTAATGAACTCGTTGATTAATGTTTAAAAATTTTCTATGACAATATCGATTGTAAATAATTGTATAAATGCGCTTGATTGTGTGCTTGATTTGTTATCTGCTGTTTGTCTGTAGAATACAGTTTCTACACCTTACCCAGACTTTTTGATCGGGTTAGCAGAGCCGGGGACAACGAACCAGAATAGCTATCGAGTCGCTGAATCATTGATCCTTCATTCGTTCGAGTAAGAAGCATCAGTAATAGCATTCAAGCAATAACGAAACATAACAGGTGCTCAATGTTTTCAGCTGAACTAGATAGTAATAATTTGTGAATCCGAGTAACGTTTTGACCACTCTTTGAAATTGTCTCAGGAAAGCGACAATCTTCTTAAATTAGGGCACAGCTTGGCGAGGTTTTTTGGGAGACAAGTTTTAAATACATCACAAAAGTGATGTTGATTATTTTGGTGAAGGGATCAAGCCATGTATATTCTTGAAATGCAACTCCACAATAGCATGTCATATCATTTGGAGAATTTCATTAAACATTGTCGTAGTACGGTATATGAAGTAAACCGTAGGATGTTTTCTGCTGTGTAGATGGTAATGCACCTAAAAATGTCACACATATTCAGGGCTTGACGAAACTTTTGTCCCTAGCGTCTTTGTGATCCAAAAATCTCAAAAACACTTTAATCAGAAGTCTGGAATGAAAGAGTTTTGAAACATATTTGGGGGACAGTCATTGTGTGGATAAGTATGTAATCTAAAATGGCTTATTGTCTTTAGGGATGCGTAGCTCTGAGTACACAATCGTGTAACAGTGTGAATGAGTTACTGAGCACATTCCGCTAGCGTGGGTCTAGTCAGCATCATTGGCAGAAACCCACATAACTATTTATTTCGATAAATTATTTAGTGATGCACACTAACTGTCCATAAAGTCTCACGTCAGAGCACTGAAACTATCAATCGATATTGTGCTATGAAAATAAGTGTTCAAAATGGTTGTTATCTGGTATTCCAATAAAGGACAAGGAAATAGTTCTAAAACTAAAAGTCTGACCTTATTGTTCCTTTTCTTACCATGTGCAAATACCACGTTCTTTCTATCAGCAGTTATTCATCCTCTGTAAATAAACGCTTGGAAGGTGTATCCGGCACTGTATATTGAGTGAACCGAAGCTTACTCTTCTAACTACTTCATACATTATCCCAGTTCCGTGGTTATTTTTTAAACACACAAATTATGAACGAGTGCCACGTATGGCATAATGGAAATATTCTAGGTTTATTCATATTAAAGGCAAACTTATATTAGTTTTTCATAGGTCAACAAACATTACTAATACTTATGGCTCACTCTCGAACCGTTTCATCTGATGTTTTCGCAGCAGCCTATATCCAGTAATTATATGTCAGTGGTAATCAGGTGTACCACTCAATCTTTATTTTTAGCTCCTCACTTATAGGGGTGCTTAAAAGATTTTTGCTGGTTCCATATTTTCAGGCCGAGAAATTGAACTGCCACTTTAGTAAAATTACAGAAACCCTCTTCTCAGTTCAACAATTTCAAAAACGATAACGGTTAATAAATTGTTCATAATAACGTAATAAACGTTCACAATGGAAAACTGAATTGGAAAAGAGTCCACTCGTGTCTACAGGAGTTATAATGACAAAACGTCCATCAATATCTACCATGACAAAAAGGTCCTTTGTGTTTCCAGATACTGTGTTTTCCATACTATATTTTAGAGATCTGTTAAGTAATCAATCTAAGTTAATATAACTTATTTTTTTATCCTTTTCCTTATTTTTAGCACCGTCGTTTACAACACCAAAAACATGCCTAAAAACAAATGAATTCATCTTATATGTTATTCAATACCTCAAATATTTCAGAAAGATTTGTATCTATGTTTTCTAGATGCCCATCAAGTTCGTTTTCTGAAGGTCTGGAAGTATCAAGCAACACGTTAAAACTGACGTCTCTTGCTGGGTAACTGTGCATTTAACAAGTTACTTCTTAAAATAGACAGCTCATTACTTGCATTCGTTCGGCATAAAAAATAAGTTAACCCATGGGTTCTAGCTCACATGTTGCATGCTATCAAGTAATTAGGGGGTCTTTATTTCTCACATATGATCAGCACATCTGCCGCCACAAGTCAGTTCTACTAATGTTTGCGCTTGATTTATAGTTTTTATTGTAATGTGTAGTCGTTTGACGTAGCTGGCGTTCACTATCTGAGTGAAGTCAAGTCAGCTTAAGTGCGACTGCTTGTATCAATCTAAACTCAAGCAAGTGAAATGCACCAATAATGCAGAGGTAGAGTATTGTCAGATTATTTTGACAAAAACGTGCTGTAAAAGCCCTTAACATATAATTTATTACCCTAAGAGAAGTCGATAAACAAAGATGTCCAGTATTTATCTAATAGATGCAGATCGAATCAATTCTACATTAAACTGTTCATGAACACTATGTAAGTTTATAGCATACAACCATATGCAATTCTAACCATTTTGGGTATTATATTTGACAGAAATGACATATTGGTATATAAATGTATAATATGTCTGCCATGGAAAGCGTACGCCATTTTTGTAGGCATGATCTATAACTTACAATATTGGTTTGTTTACAGTATGCCTCCCAAGCAGGGTTGTTAAATAAATGGAACTAGTAAAAATAAAAGACAGTACATTCGTCAAGATGTACCAGAACGTCAATGATTAAGTTTATGTTTAAGCACTGCACTTTGTACAGTTTTTAAAATATTGTTTCAAAGTGGCATCGAGTCCATGTTGCCATTCAGGTTCAAATTTGGCATCATTGTGTTAGGACTCTGTTCGTGTTAGGTATTTATGCAATACAGTGTTTCAAGTCTGAAGTTGTTATAAAGTAAATTTAGAGAGCGTTTTTTATGAGCTTTAACTCTGAGAAACCGCGTACGCCTAGTTTGTTTCAGGTGACAAATGCTTCATAGCTGTGCCCTGAGGGCGTGGTTGTGAAAAAGGGAGACAGGAGTAGCAAGGCACTTGGATGTAAACATTGAATACTGCTTAATAGATTGTAGTAGAGCAGATAGAAATATGATAAATTAGCATATTAAACTCATACTGGCTGCTGTTTCTAGAGTGAAATGTGGTTGGAGTTTCAAATAAGAGAATGAAGTTATAAAGAACAATGAGTTGTGATATTTAACAAGGTGAAGTAGGTTCAAATGATAGAAAGGAAGTAGAAGTTAGAATAAAGAAGGCTGTTTGGTGAACTGGAAAGCGCATCAATAAAGTAAAGTCTTAAGAAACATCAATAACTATATGTTTTATTGTCTGATTATTTTTCATCTGACGCTAGTCAATAGGTCCTAATGTAAACGTTTGAGTTAGCATGTTATAGGTTGTCCTCGTAAAATATCTAATGCGGTATAAAGTTGAAAACATGAATCTAAATAGTGAGTGTGTAGTGGCATTGGTTCCTAACCGAAATCCTCAAAGCTAAACATGCGATAACTGGGAAAATAGACTTTCAACATATAACGCTAAGGAAAGGTCGATAGTGGTGGACGCGGTAACGTTCATTCGAAATAAAATCCAATCGAGTGGCATGGATCAGCCTTGCGAACGTGGTTGCTCTGTGTAACTTGCTTTTACTCATAGTAAATATATTTTTCTATCTTCAGTTTGGATGTGTTCTCTGTCATATATTGGTAATTGCCACGATACGACGAGTCAGTGTAGACAGTGATGTAACTACCACATAAGATTTTATAGATTAAGCAGTTACAACATGAAAATTCTACAATATTAGGATTAGGTCTATTATTAGAGTAGTACTAATAACGAACTGGACCATAATTCTACAACTTTACTCTCCCTCCTATTGTAATGTTAGGATCATTTTAGCTTATTTTTAGGTAGATTTTATACCTCACACAATGCTCTGTGTTTCACATACTGTTAGAAAACACTACTTCTTTGAGTACCATTTTACTAGCTCACCAAGCAGTTACAAATTATGGACTTTAGATGACTAGTATAAAGTATAGGGTGCCAGTCAAGGTATGAGTATTAACAGGGAGGATAGATATTTGTCAAAATAGACGGGAAAGTGTCAGAATATAATAGTAATAGATATGGCAATGGTTAATAAAATAAAACTAATGTTAGATGGACGTAGTGTACTTGAGAGTGGAAAGCTGATGAAAATAGACAGGAAGGAACTCACATTAACTTGGTGCTGATGTTATGTCTTGTTACTCTAACCGGCTGGTGCGTTACAAACCCCATAGATACAATATCACTGGTAATAGGCAAGAAATTGTGAGGTTATCTTGACAACTCTTCAGGGCAGCAGTGAGCGTCCCTTAGCGACCGACTATAGTTGGACAGTATCCCCAGGTCCACTGAGTTATCTGTCTACTTCAAATAAAAATTAAGGACGGAAGAAAAGTAATGGAGACTAAACTTAGAGTCTAATATGGTCTATACACGTACAGAGCTTTGATCGTCGTGTGGGGCGTAGATGTATTGGCGCGTGTTAGATCAGTGCAGGCAAGAGCTTCATCAAGGCGTCTTACGAACTCATGTAATCCATCCTCTATGTGTATATACGTAAGTTAACTGAAAGAGAAAGATTGTGTGAGTAATGACCAACGTTAATGAAATTTTCTGCCCGCTGCCTGAACACACACAGCAACCGTATATAACGTTGGTTTAAGTTACACACTAACTAATCACATTATCTTTATAATTAAATCAGTGTATATTTGTTTTGAACATAGTAACTGTAAGGTCCATTTTGAATGCTTTGTGTGTTTGTGAAAACCCCTCCATGTATATACTTGCACTTTGTTCATATTGATCCCCTTAGTTGTACATTGTTATTTTTTTGATTACATTTGAATTGTTAATATTTGTATTTTATCATAGTTTTTATTTTATTACGCCTTCACTAAGTTTTTGTGCTTCTTCCCGAACTGTATCTACGTTGTTTTACTTGACACTTGTTCTTGGCGGCAGCCATATTGATTTGCTTCTCCTTTTGTGCGTGATCGATCCAGTCAGGATAGAATAGCGTTCACTATTGTAATATAGATTTATTGATTGAACAATTATTGGTTGAATAGCCGGGTGGTAATATTTGTTTAGGTAACGATTTACATATAAATTTATGATGAATTATAGAACCGCTATTTACCCGATTACTTGTTTTGATTTCGACGGGAAAAGGCGTGTGTCTAACGTACCTGGACGGCTATTCAGCTATCCAAACCGTAGTTTGGATTCTACAGTAACTGAATTATATTGTTCGTGAATACTAACCTAATGTGTCTATTATAGATAGTGCGGATGAAGTTCTGTAAACAGCGTCTGCAAAGAATGACCAAATTATAAACAATGATCTAATGCATATGGATGAGCAATATTTACCTTCACTTCACGATGATTCCTTATTGCATGTAAACCGTGAACTAATGTCAGTATTCTGAATGCCGTAACTTGAATTTTCCCAAATTTCATAGCAATACTTGACGTTTGTGAACCAGTTTGTTTAGTGCCTACACTTTGTTTGGGACTACTAAGTTGCCAGTTCAAGTCCAAGGACGGTTAGAAAATAAAGCCTGTTTTTTAAAACAAGTAAGACATTTATAGCTACACTACGATTGCTACTATTCTATTTTGTTACGGGAGAACTAAAGACATTTGGCTGATTACAATCTTCATATTGTATATTCATAATTTTATTGTGTTTTCTAGATGTATCTGTTTTACTCAAATTTTGGACTTGTTTGTTTATATTATTATTTTCGGACATTTTGTTTTGTTTTGCTTTTGGTTTGGTATTTAGGAGTTTTTGCTCCGAAAACGTACAAAAGTGAAGGTTTATTTTGAAATTGTTACAATTATCGTTGTTAGAACGACACTTGGGTGGACTATTTGTAAAGTGTGAATAAACTTTGGTACCTAAATTAAGGTTTGGTTCTATTGTTAATTTGGGTTCGTAATTTGCAAATAGATCGATATACTTCAATAACGGGAACGAGCGAAAACTTGGACATGACAATTTACATATGGGATTTGATACACAATACCAAGTTTTGCCGTTTGTTTTATTATTGATTTGTTGTTCTTTAGAGTCACGCTGATCACGCTGGAAATTTTTTCATATGTTTTGTGATACGTAAATTATGGCTGCTGTAAACTAATTAATAGGACAGAACTTTTCTTACATTCAAGTTTCCACCAGTGAAAAACTTAACAAATTGAAGTATATGAAAAACTGTGCGAACAAACAATTTACAAGTTTTTCAAAACCGTGCAATCGCAAATATATATGCTTATTTAATTTACATGCTGATGATAATTGTGTTTATCTCAGACCACTTTCATGTCTGTTCATCTAACGAATCATTCAACTATACACATAACTGTTATACCCAATCTTTAAATCTGTTTGTCATGAGCATACGACAAGCAAAGAACACGTGGCCTCACATCATACAAAAGCTTGATGAAAGTTCGTGAATACTTACTGTTTGGTGACTTTGCCTTACATACTCACAAGCTTTCATGACAAAATGAGTACTTTTGAAGCAAAAGTTACGTGTTTATAACTACCACAAATAATTAACCGTTAAGATTATCGATATTCCTCTCCATAAAACTATGTTAATGACAAAAATTAAAATTACACAGACGCTTATAGATATATCACTACTACTGACAAAAGAAGTACAACATTTGATGCGGAAAAATCAGTCTACAACTTACACATATAGTCAAGTGAAAAGTAAAACTACAAAGAGAGTCTTGCGGTAAACAAAGTTCTTCTAATGTCACCACACTCTCTTACATTCCGAGTCATGCTTTTTATAATATGGCAGACCACAAAAGTGTTAGCATTCAAAAAACTTGGAGGCCAATGCTCTCGAGACATGTATGGACAGGAAGAGTGATACTCAACACACTTGAATCGTTTACTACACGAACGCTCGTAGTCTCTTAGAAATAAAACGCTGAAGCTAAGTTTGACGGTGGATGGGTTAGCTCCCGATATAATTGTTATCGCAGAAACATGGATCATCGTGAATATAAACTGTTTCCCAATGGTTGAAGGATACATCTGCATTAGAAGTGACAGAGTTATAAATCATAAGGAAGGAGGCATAGTACTGTCTTTTAGGGATCATTTTTGTGTACAGTTGGGAACATCAGAGGAGCATGATAATGGTAGATGTGAAGTGGCATGTTGTGCAGTTAGGTCTAGACATTGGTTAGTGACTATGGAAGGAATACTCTGACGTCCACGTCGTCTTTTTGACGACTTTATTTTAAGTCATATGTGCTCTTGAAGTAAGCCCGAATGATATCTAATCATTGGAGATTTTAACGCACCGCATATCAACTGGATAGAACATACAACTTCAGGTGAATGTTTAGATATCAACTTATAATCAACCACCATTTGGTGTTCGCTTGCGCAACGCATCGCAAAACAGACACATATTGATTTAAAACATGGACGGTTACTGCTAGACCTTGTTTTTACATGCCACCGCAACGATATCATCGACAATCTGTATCTTCCTCCACCAGCAAATGGTGATCATTTTTAACTGTACTTTGAGTTCTAGACACAAAGTATGCAGTGTGTATTTGCTCCACCCAGTCCCAAGATCTGGTGAGCTAACATTCCGACAACCACGGATGTGATGTTTCAAGAGGCAGTTCTTCCAATGTATATGAATCTATCGAAGACGAACGGGACAAGTGTAAAGCTACATTCGAGTCCGCAACATCACCATACATTCCATGGTCAACACATGGGCTATCCGATTTCCTTTCGTGGATTGACAAAAAAATATGAAAGCTTCTGAAGTGTAAGAAACGCCTCTGAGACTCATTCTTCTCAACTGACCACAAATCACTTAAGTGTGGATACCAAAAAAGTTGAAGTATATGTAAAATGATCTTAGGGAGATTCCACATCATTTACAGAAGGCAGCTGGCATCTGATAGCCGTGACAGCCTAAAGCGATTATTTTAGTATTCTAATCGACTGATAAAACGCAGAGATGGTATTCCTCCATCAAATTCAGTTATGCTTGATGAACCAGATCTAGTAAAAGCGAAGACTACTCTATAGGTATTGTCAGCAAAAACTGTCTTAACCACAACACCAACATACCAGATATAAAATCTGTACATGTGAATTAAGAAGCTGATCTGCAATTGTCCATTAACCTCAGACCCAGAAATACACTGGGTTCCGATCGGTTACAATAACGATTGCTATCATCTCTTGCGGACATTATTTCAGGGCCGCTCGCGGCGCTCTTGGTCATGTTCCTTTTACTCGCCCAACTCCCTAGAGATTGGAAAGACGCTACAGTCAGTCCTATATTTAAGGATGATCAGAGGCAGATCGTATCTAATTACCGGCCTGTCAGTCTAACCGGGATTGTCGTTAAGTTACTTGAAAAGATAATTCGGGTTAGGCTGCTAAGCCACATAGATTCACACAATCTGATAGCTCCTGAGCAACATGAATTTCGTAACAAGCGTTCATGCTTGACCAACTTACTTATTGTGAGAGAGGATCGGATAGCAGCCTTATATAAAGGTCTGTCTGTCGATGTGATATTCATAGATTTTAGCAAAGCATTTGACAAGGTTTCACACTTAGGTATTATGCAGAGGCTCGCAAGCTTCAGAATAATAGGTACTGTACAGGAGTGGATAGGGAACTTCTTATATGACCGCAGACAGAGATTGAGGGTCAATGGAACGCTATCCGAATAAAAGCCGGTCAAAAGTGGTGTACCCATGGCACCATATTAGACCCTCCACGCTGTTGCTTAAGTCGTCGACATTATTGTTTGTGGTTGATGTAGAAATCTGGAGAACATTAAGAAGTGAGGCAGACCATTTGTATCTCCAAAACATTAAGACTTAGGAGTAATAATAAGTCATGATTTGAAAACAATTAGGCATTGCGATGCAGCTGCCTCTAAAGGTTATCGTGCGTTATGGTCACTTCGCCGAGCATTCAAATGCTTTGACGAGGAAATGTTTCGAATTTTATATCCCACCTATGTAACACCACACTTGGAGTACTATTTCCAAGCAACTAGCCGAAACCTATTTCCCTTGTCGTATCATAAGTCTCAAGGTGACCTTATACCACCACCTTGTATCTTTATTTATGATTTGGGTGTTAATATGTCTTATCCTTTTGCTACCACCAGCACTAATAATCTCCGAGGTCATAGCAGGAAGGTTCAAAAACCGCGATCTATTAAACCTAAAGTGGCGTCTCACTTTTCTCATCGAGTGGTCGATGAATGGAACGCCTTACCCGAACAAGAGATATTAGCTCCATCAGCAAATATTTCCAAGGCCATCTGTCAGGATTAACACAGGTCCACTAACCCACAATCGTCTTTACTGAAGACGGACTGAATAAGCTCGCTACCGACGTTATTCAAATAAACTCTACCAGTTGTCTGACCTACTTTTATAGCCATGGCCTAAGATTGAGGGTTATAGTGATGTTATGACATCCTTTAAGGTCATTATGCACTGTGTTGGAGCTTTTCCCGGATTATTATTGAATAATACCATCAAGTTGATCTTTCTCACCACCCGGTTGGTGCCACCACGTGCAGATCTACACGAGGAACCTTCGTTAATCTAATGAACTCATTTGTGGTTATTATCTCAGGAGCTTACAAGTGCCATTCACTTCATAACGATTGTTATCATTTCGTTGTTTAACATATCATTTGTTGCCGTTTTGCTTTACTCACAAGTAGACACTTGGGTTTGTAGTGTTAATCATACATTTGGTATATCATTAGTAACTGTGCGTATTGCTAAATGTTAAATAAGTTCTTCCATTTAGATCTTCAGCAAATCTGCTATACCAGATGTCGGAGTCAGTTGTAAGAGGTATTCATATAACAGAAGGTGAAGAATTGACTGGGAACGCAGGAAGCTCTGCTGGGCATTAGCTGTTGTCTTCAGACAACTTTTGGTCGTCATGTACTTCAAACTCTACAATAGCAGGTTTAATCCTATCAACTGAAATGTTTCCATTCCATTCTTTTTAATTGTGAAATGTTTTGCTTGTCTCTGCACTACTTCATACGGTCCTTCGTAAGGGTATTGCAAAAGACGTCTTACTGAATTAACACGGACAAATGCAAATTTGCATGCATCTAAATGATTTCTAATTTGCTCTTTTAAGAAAACTAGTCGATGTACAACAGACAATGTTGTCCACATGGCTCATTAGTCTCATGAGGAAAAGCAGGGTTTGTACACACAGATACATCTCTATGAATTATTGGCTGACCAGTCAACGTTAAGTTAGTTCTATAAACGAGATGTACAGGTGTGCACTGAAGGTCTTCTTTGATTGTAGAGCGTATACTCAGTAAAATCAGAGGTAAGAATGAGCACCATCTGATTACATCAAGCTGTGCCATCAGCGAGCTTTTCAGTTTATAAAATCGGTCCGCTAATCCATTTTTGCTGGACGGTATGCAGTCGTATTGATGTGATGTGATGTGTGTAAATTTGTTAAAGTGGTGCGATTGAAACTGTGAACATCTGTCGCAAGTAACTGTAGAAGATATAAAAAAGTTAGGAATCCATCTGTCTAGGAGTACGGCAGCAGCAGTTTCTGCTGAGATGTTCTTTACCAAACATGCAATTGGTTACCTGGTAAAACGGTCTACCGTGGTAAAGATATCAGTAAAAATGTTAGATGGGGCCAAAGGACCAACTAAATCGGCATGAACAAGTTGAAAAAATTATAGGGTAGACTGAATATTGGCAGTGCTGTAACTGTATGTCCGTGGATTTTGCTGAGCTGATATTGTAAACAGTTTCTGGTTCTCTGCTTTGTATTTGAGTCCAGTTTTGGCCAAACAAACCTTTCCGAGATCAGTCTCACAGTAGCGCAGATATCTGAATGAAATAATGAAGGGAAATGATCAAAAGCTTTCTTCTTGTACATCACTGGCACAAATGATCTGTGTCCCAGTTGAGGTATCACAAACTGTATTAGAGTTGGAATGTTGTATTGGAACACTTTTGACATTAAACTTGAATTTTGTTTACACTCAGAGTGCCATTTATGTCTATAACTGACCAATCAAATCGTCGTTTAACCACCTACCACATTGATCTGGTCTGATGTGTCTGTTGTAGTGACCTACTTTTATCAAGAGAACGCGAATGATTTAACGGAAACAATCATTATTATAACCATTTGTACCAGTGGTTGTTCTACTGTGCTCGTTTGTTTAACTGTGCTAAAGACAGCCATATTCCTATTCCATTACTCTCCATTACTTTCCTGTGAACTGTGACCTTGCACGCTTGTGCCTTCGCCCACTAATTCCGCTTGTATTCCTTTTGGCACGATCTCGGTATTCGTTCGATACCACGAGGTCTCCAACGAAATAAGTCTGGTCACGCTCCATCTTCGCCTTCTGGTTTCTCTGGTACGCGCTTCCGTGTAGTGGTGTTCATAGTCAATCGCGACTCGACTCCACGCTACACTGTAAACTATCACTGTTGCATGTGACCTACCAATTGAAAGATATTACTATCCTATTATATTAATGTGACTCATAATTTTATTCATTTCGATAAAACGCAATACTGGTCGGTATGTTTATGCGTTTCACTTAATGACTGTAAGTCCCTTAATTATTGTACTGAAGTTTAAACCCAAGTTGTCTTTGTTCTAACTATAGCTTTCACATAGACTCTGTGATCGCCAGTATTGCGTTTACGTTTCTAGTAGTATATCTGTAGGACAAATTAAACCCTACACAGAGTGATCAGAATCATCAGTCTGTAAACGTGCAATGTCTAATAAATCAATTCCTTTGGTTGAGCAAATAGCATCCACGTTGAAACGTGATAAACTATCTGCTACAACATTTGATTCACCTTTTATAAATTGTATATTGGTCAAAAATTGGGAAATGTAATCTAAATGTCGCATTTCTCTTAGAGAATAAAGATCGCTTTTGGCATCAAAGGAGTAAGCCAAAAGTTTGTGACCGGTGAGTATCACGAAAATTTTACCTTGAAGCGAATGTTTAACCGCTAAGTAAATAGCTAATAATTCCCTACCGAAAGTGTTATGACGGGATGAGAGATCAAAATTAAATTGATTTACTCATTATGACGTTTATTCAACATTAATTCCGTTTAATTCAATTTTATGATCACCCAGTGTAGTATTTGTTTCGCTTTCCCCTACGACATTTTATTCTGTATAACATATTATATTCTTGGATGAAGTATTTTTCATATATGTGATTTATTCTGATTATTAATCAGAAATGGGTGTGCAAAGCGGTATATAAATGAATGTACTTTGGACTAGAGGGGTGCTCGTGCTTCTGACTGCTTGCGGAATATATTTCCCCGTTCGAACTTGGACTTCTCTCTCTAGTTAGTGGGGCTGGGACGCATCAGAATAGCTAGCTTATTGGTCTTTGGTCACAGAGTCTAGGTGAACTCGTAATTGCTTTAAACATAACAAATTTGGCAACGAGGTCGACGCAAACATGGTTCCTCCAAAAGTGAAATTATTACTTGAGCAGCAGCTGAAACGTTTACGGATCTTAAGAGATGAAAAACTTATGTCTAACACTCAACTAAGCACTTCTAATCCTACTACTACTGCACCATCAGTTGATGGTATCGCGAATATTATCTCTGTGTTTTATTACGATTCTGAATCCAATGTCACGTTTGATCTGTGGTTTTGGCGATATCAAGACTTATTCAAATTTGATTTCGCTAGTCAGGATGATTCTTGGAAAGTCGGCTTGCTGCTTTGGAAGCTGGGTCCTAGTGAACTAGATAGATGTTGTAACTTAATTCTGCCTCCGAACCCACGTCACCGTCCATTCTCCGACACAGTCTAGTCATTGAGCAAACACTTCCGCGATAATTCCTCACTGTTCAACGTGCGTTATCGATGTTTGAAGCTGACTATGAACGAAAACGCTAATTTTCTCACATATGTGAGTGTCGTCAACCGCGAATTCGAACGCTTCCGTTTGAAGTTGCTGACTGAAAATCAATTGAAAGCCCTTATTCTAATCTTCAGTCTTCAATCGCAGAAGTTCAATGACATTAGAACACAGCTGCTTAGTCGATTGGACCAAGACCTCAAACTTACTCTCAATGATATTGCAAATGAATATCAATGTCTAATGAATCTGCCACGCGACATTACGATGGTCCAGCGTGATGGTTCTGATCTTACTGAAGTACATGTAGTCAAACAACTGCCCAACCTGTCAAATCCGCCCCAGATACATACAGTCCAGTTCAACAAGCGAAAACAAATTTTACTGCTCCATACTGATACTGCGGTGTATGGCATTATATTCGAAGCTGCCCTTATAAACAACATCGGTGCAGGAACTGTAAAGCTGTAGACTATAAAGGGGGATTTCGTCAAAAAAGAAGCCGAATGGCTCCAGAAGTACCAGAGAGCCTGTTCCTACATCCTGCACGAATTCGTTGGGTCTAGTAGCAATTTATCAGAGCTCAACCTTAGGTGAGAGGAAATTTATTACCCTTAATATTAATGGGGATCCGTTTAGATTGCAAATAGACACTGCATCTGACGTGACAATTCTCTCACACTGGTAAGTAAACAAGTATGCGTGTCAATAAATGTCATAAAGCAACCAATTGAGTTTTGTTTCTATTCAATAAGATGAATTTTATTACCGGTAAATATATCTCACTTAAATCTTGGAATCTATTTTTTTACCAGAAAAAAAAATTAGTTGAGTATCACATCAACATGATCAAATGTACTTCAATTTAACAGCGAAGAGAGTACTTATTAGAAGCTAGAAGGGTCTTTTTATAATTTATTAAAATAATTACGTGAATGATAATAATAAGCAAGCCTTGCTGATTAACGGGAATGGAGATTATTTGAGTCAAAATGGAATATAGAATTCTTTAAATTGATTTCTAACTGCTTAAGCAATCACATAATATTTAAGCTTATTTGAGTGTAACTTCATTTGGTTACATTCAAATTTTGCTTCTATGTAAAATGTTTTAAAATAACTTTCAAATGTGAATTGTGGTTAGCAGTTGAATCCAGGACGCGCGATGGTATTTGAAGCAAACGGTACTGGGTTCGAACTTCGGAGTAAACACCAACTCTGAGACGCAGGTACATCCAGCTGATAAGTCTCAAATAGGATGAAACGCGCGTCCTGGATTCTACTATTAAACACTATCCATGTTTGCTTAGAATGCTTGTGGCTTAAGGTAATGTAGAGATAATCCACACAGGGTGCACACATACCAATAAGAAAATAATCAATTTCAGTCCTAAACATCAATGGGAAGATTCAAACAAATAATACAAAATGGATCCAACTTTCAAATGGTTTCATTCTGTTGATTATTTCCTAAGGACTATTTAGTTTGTTGATATAAATTTTGACGATAATAAAAGCAACAAACACTATTAATATACTACTGATAAATTACTATGAATACATTTGGAAACTTTCATTTAATCGGTTGCATAATTCCAATGATTTGTTCACTGAGTTATGCAGTTGAGTAAATACATTTTACTTTCAATCAAACAAGAAAGCATATTCTGGTCTAGCTTTACATAAAAATACAATCGACACATCTGTAAATGATTTGGTTACATATCTTAACAGCCTCAGATTGGTTAAGTTTTCTGCTAAGTTGACTTAATTTTTAAATGAATCTTTATGATTGTTTGATAAGTAAAGGTTCTGTCTTTCAACTCTTGGTTACCTCTTGATGAGGATAGTGAACAGCATTACCTATCTAATTAATAGTCATTTTTTGACCTTACTTGCAAAGTTGTTTTTTAAGGTCATGAGAATAAACTATTTCAATAAATTAGATAAACTGAACTCAAGTACTCTCAATTTTGTAGGTATGTTTTTTATTTCACATCCCTAGATATGGCCAAGATAATATATTAATTTTTACATTCATTAATTTTAACTAACATATGATTTTTCCTGAGGTTAGATAGACAAGGAACATGTCTAGTATTGGTTAAAGAGATCCCGAAAACATCATGATTAACTCTTCAGTCACTTCTGATTTTAACAACATATAACATCAATTAAATTCTAGTTCACATTAAGTTTCATTTTGAACTACGTTTGGGGCGAGACTCTAATTTATGGAAGAGCCAATCAGAGGCGTTTTAGAGATCCCAAGGTTACGGCGCCAACTTCAGTGCTTAATGCTAACGTACGATCGGTTCACAGCGAATTTTGTACAAAACGTGATAATTGAGCGGCTATAACAAATAAAACGGCGAGATTATAATTTCTGGACGAATCAGGTATAAGATAATAGATCTCGGATTTTAACGCGAAAGGCTTCCATCCATTTGGCTAAATAAATTTCTGACATTATAGCTGATGTCAGTTCGTGATGAAAACCCTATATATAATTCCCAAGGCAAATTACGACAATTATTGCGAACTGGATAATAAAAGCACCAGTAACACTGGCTGCATTCGGGTACTACAGTATATAAGGATGATTGGAGAGCAAACAGACTCCTACATAGGCTTGGTTATGTGCATCGTGTCGTTATCCGAAAGTAGCATTTTTTGCACTCAAAAACCGGAGTGCACATAAACAATATTGAAGCTATGTGGTCGATGCTGAAAGAGATTTTGAGACTTTATCATGGCTCCGGAGGCCGACTATTTTGTAGCCGTATGGATGATTTTCTCTACCGTATGCATTACGATTTTAGAACCTCTGAACCTCTTTCTAACCTTGACAAGTTTTGAACAACGTATAAAAAGTGTATCCACTTTATTTTCTTGGTTTTGTATAACATATTTTTACTCTATACTGACTGTTTGCTGATTGGCTAATATTTCTCAAGGTCGGTTAGATTCGTTCAAAGATCGTCCATAAATTAGTCTCGCCACGTTTGGTATGAAGTGGTGAATTTTTAACGGTGGATACATCCTGAAATTCAGTAAATCCTTATTTCCTGTTAACATTTGTCACTAACCCTTTATTTCTAACCGAATAGATCAAGTTTAAAGCAAGTAGATAATAACGCTTTGTATTTCATTGTAGCAACATTTTGCGTGGGGTGGCCTGTTTCATCATCTTTCTTGTTGAGGAATTTCTAAGTGAAGTGTCTTAATTTCGTGAAATTAGGCAAATTTCTGCAAGCATATAACTAGAGTGCTCATCGACTTGAAGCTTTGAAAATATCACTATCTTTAAGATTAAAAACAATGAAGCAAATTGAAAAAGGAGTACAACTATTCGACATTGTATATCTCGTTGAATAATGAATAACTTTTTAATAAATTTACTTAATATGACAAAACGTTAACATGAAGCTCCTTTATATAAACTATTTTTTCTTTCTAAAATTAACTAATTCTTTCCTCCTGAAGTATGTCCCTATATACAATCTTTCTTTTATATATTACCACCATTGAATTAACTACTTCTATGAATCTTGTGTTCATCTTGTTGTACTAATAAGGTATGACAACTCTCTCTGTCTTCTCTTAAACTAAAAGATTAAAATGACTTCATATCTTTCTTTCTACGAACTAATTCTTTCTTCCTGTACTATATCTTTATATGCAATCTTTCTTTTATATATTACCACCATTGAATTAACTACTTTTATGAATCCGGTGTTCATCTTGTTGTGTTAATAAGGTATGGCAACTTGGACCGATGCATATATGTCCCTGGTCCTACGTTGTAGCTGACTGACCGACTGACTGACCGATGCATATATATGCCTAGTCCTACATTGTAACTGATTGATTTCTAAAATGAACTCAACAAAACCATAAAGAGAAAACAATTTTGATCCTTTGAAAATGTTCATTATGTTGTATTTTATATGATCATTTAAAATATATTTACACTTTAAAAAAAAAAAAAAACAAACGAAAATTCAAACAAATTTATTTTGTTTTACAAAGAAACAAAAACAAAACTCCTCACTGGTAGTTATTTTAAACAATAAAGTTGGAAAAATATAAAAATCAAAGATGAATAATCAGTAAGAGAATATGTATTTTAATGATTTGAAAAGAAAAGAAAAAAGAAAAAAAGAAGTTATAGTATTTATCGTTCCTTAAATAAGTAAGCTCAGGAACAAATATTACGTAATACGTATAAGTGTATTTCTTTTTTATTTTCTCACTTACATACATTATTTGAAACAAGCTGCTTCTAGAGCTTCACTTCTTTTTTTGTTGTTATTTAAAATCTTTAAATGATTTATGTAATTTATTAGGGTAACAATTTTGTTAATTATTAAAATATATTTGAATTACAAATAAAAAGACAATGGGGTTTATGTATTGAACATTTTGTAAGTTAATAAACTGTATAAAGAAATAAGTTTCTTCTTCTTCTTCACCTTCTTATTTTTGAACAAGAAAATTCTTATTCATCATGAATAGTAACCAATTTCAAATGTGAATAAACAAAACAAAAAACAACCAACCCCTATGAAACATTGAATTTTGAATAGTTCATTTTGTATGTTTAAAACTACGCTTAATATACATTACTAATTTATCTTTATTTATTGTTAATGTTGAACCTTTATTTGTTAATGAATAAAGATTATTATTATTATTATTATTATTATTATTACGTATAGAATTTGATTTTTTCAATAAGGTTTTATTTAATTTTGATGATGTACATTCATCATCATCATCATCGTCATCGTCATCATTATCATCCTCATTATCTGTTGATGAAATATGTAATTCTTCTGAAGTAATAAAGGATTCTAATAAATTTGATTCAGTTATATGTTCATATTTACATTGATCATTAGTTTGTTCATTATTATTATTGTTTATTTTATATAAAATATTCAATGATGATTTTAATTGTAGATTCGAACTGTAATTTTTGAAATAAAATTTACAATGATTTCATTAGTACGGTTATAACAAATGAATCACTGTTTACAAAAATATTAAATACTTTAAATATGAAATACGAATATTCATCAAGATTAGAACGGATAGTTTGACAAAAATTGGGCGTCGAACAGAGAGAAGTCATTATATGTGAAAACTATATTTGAAATAATCTCAGCGATTGGAATTTAAATAATTCCAACGTTTCGTCCAGTTAACTCCGCCTGTAGCTCTTATAGGGTTGCTGCCGGTCCCAAGCCCGGGTAAAGGAGGAGGGTTGGGCATGGGGTTAGCGTCCCCATCCCGTAGAAAACTAACTCGCTAAAAAACGCTTACCAGAAAAAATAATCCAAACCATTTTAACTCTGCCCTGGGAGTTAGAAGGTCTTCATTTAGAAGAATTATGACGCTTCATGGTGAAAGCCGAGCTCCTTCGGAAGCCACGAGGCCGATGCCCCTTCTAACAACCAGAGCAAAAATTTTTATAGGTACATGGAACGTTCGAACAATGTGGGAATCCGGGAAGACCAGTCAAATATCAATGGAAATGAGGAGATACAACTTAGCAGTACTGGGAATCAGCGAAACCCACTGGACCCAAACTGGACAGAAAAGGCTAGCTGCGGGAGAGATGTTGCTATACTCCGGTCACGAAGAGGACAATGCTCCACACACTCAGGGAGTCGCTCTTATGCTGTCCAAAGTAGCACGAAATGCACTTGTAGGATGGGAATCTCACGGATCCAGAATCATCAAAGCATCATTCAAAACAAAGAAGGAGGGGATCTTAATGAATATTATCCAATGTTATGCACCCACCAATGATAGCAACGACGACATTAAAGATCAGTTCTACGAGCGGCTACAGTCAATCATTGAGAAATGCCCAAGAAAGGACCTAACTATTCTGATGGGAGATCTAAATGCCAAAGTCGGAATAGACAACACTGGATATGAAGATATTATGGGACGACATGGACTGGGAGAAAGAAACGAAAATGGAGAAAGATTTGCAAATCTATGTGCATTCAACAAATTGGTCATAGGAGGCACAATATTTCCACACAAGCGTATACACAAGGCTACATGGATCTCACCGGACCACACTACAGAGAACCAAATAGATCATATTTGCATCAAAAAAAATTCCGAAGGACAATGGAAGATGTGAGAAGCAGGAGAGGTGCTGACGTAGCTTCAGATCACCACCTAGTTGTAGCCAATTTGAAACTGAAGCTAAAAAAGAACTGGACAAGTGGACAAACAGCCATACAAAGGTTCAATACAGCCTTCCTTCGAGATACTGACAAACTCAATGAATTCAAGTTAGCTCTCAACAACAGGTTCCAAGCCTTACAAGATCTACTGAAAGAAGAAGAAACTAGTATGGAGGACAACTGGAAAGGCATCAAGGAAGCATTAACTTCAACGTGTCAAGAGGTTCTGAGTCTAAAGAAATACCATCATAAGGAATGGATCTCTACAGAAACACTGGACAAGATCAAAGAAAGGAAGAACAAGAAGACAGCAATTAACAACAGCCGAACACGAGCAGAGAAAGTCCAAGCACAAGCTGAATACATAGAAGCAAACAAGCAAGTGAAGAGGAGCATTAGAGCCGACAAGAAGAAATACGTGGAAGAACTAGCAACGACGGCAGAAAAAGCTGCAAGAGAAGGAAATATGAAACAGCTTCACGATACAACGAAGAAACTATCAGGGAAATACAGTAAACCAGAGAGGCCGGGCAAGGACAAAGAAGGCAAGCCAATCACCGAAATTCAACAACAGCGTAACAGATGGGTAGAATACTTCGAGGAACTCCTGAATAGGCCGGCTTCAACGAATCCACCGGACATCGAAGCAGCACACATAGATCTTCCTATAGATGTCAACCCACCAACTACGGAAGAAATTAGAATGGCCGTCAGACAAATCAAGAACGGGAAAGCAGCAGGACCCGACAACATACCAGCTGAAGCACTGAAATCAGACATCGAAGCAACCACAAGCATGCTTTACCCTCTATTCAAAAAGATTTGGGAGGAGGAACAAGTGCTGATGGACTGGAAAGAAGGACACCTCGTCAAGATTCCAAAGAAAGGAGATCTGAGCAAATGCGAAAACTACAGTGGCATTACACTACTGTCAATACCAGGGAAAGTCTTCAACAGAGTGTTGCCGAACCGGATGAAGGATGCAGTAGACGCCCAACTTCGAGATCAACAAGCTGGATTCCGTAAAGATCGGTCGTGCACAGACCAAATTGCAACACTACGGATCATCGTCGAACAATCAGTTGAGTGGAACTCATCACTATACATCAACTTCATTGATTATGAAAAGGCATTTGACAGTGTAGATAGGAGGACATTACGGAAACTTCTTCGACACTACGGAGTTCCTGAGAAGATTGTCAATATTATCCGGAACTCATACGACGGACTACAGTGCAAAGTAGTGCATGGAGGACAGCTGACAGATGCATTCCAAGTAAGGACCGGAGTCAGACAAGGCTGTCTACTATCTCCCTTCCTCTTTCTTCTGGTGGTCGACTGGATTATGAAGACCTCGACATCTGAAGAAAAACACGGAATACAATGGACAGCTCAGAATCAATTAGACGATTTGGACTTCGCAGATGACCTGGCCCTCCTATCACGTACACACGAACAGATGCAGATGAAGACAGCCAGTGTAGCAGCAGTCTCTGCATCAGTAGGCCTCAGCATACACAAAGGGAAAACCAAGGCCCTCAAATTCAAAGCGGAGAACAGCAATCCAATCACTGTTGATGGCGAAACTCTGGAAGATGTAGAATCCTTCACATATCTGGGAAGCATCGTCGATAGACATGGAGGTTCAGATGCAGACGTAAAGGCGAGGATTGGCGAAGCAAGGGCCGCATTCCTACAATTGAAGAACATATGGAACTCAAAACAACTTTCAACCAATATCAAAGTCACAATCTTCAATACCAACGTCAAGATGGTTCTACTGTACGGAGCCGAAACTTGGAGAACTACAACAACCACAATCAAGAAAGTACAAGTATTTATAAATAGCTGTCTACGCAAGATACTCAACATCCATTGGCCGGATACCATCAGCAACAGCCTTCTGTGGGAGAGAACAAACCAACTTCCAGCTGAAGAAGAAATTAGGAAAAGACGATGGAAATGGATAGGACATACATTACTCAAATCGTCAAACTGCATCACGAGGCAAGCCCTAACTTGGAATCCTGAAGGGAAGCGAAAAAGAGGAAGGCCAAATAACACATTGCGTCGGATAATAGAAGCATATATGAAAACGATGAATTACAACTGGACGGAGCTAGAAAGGATTGCCCAGGACAGGGTTGGATGGAGAATGCTGGTGAGCGGCCTATGCTCCTTCACGAGGAGTAACAGGCGTAAGTAAGTAAGTTTCGTCCAGCTAACTTGTCTGAACTTCTTCAGGGTAATAATCAAAATCGAAATGATCTTATAAACTGTTTACACTGTATTTGATGAACGTATTAACATACATATATATTAAGAATTCAGCTGCTTTTGTGGAGAAAGCTATATTGGGCACACTACCAGGCAACTGAATCAAAGAGTTAGTGAACACCTCCCTTGGTGGTTAGTAAAAGGTAACGTCAAGACAATACTCAGCTCGGTTCTATCACACTTGATCGATAGCAGTCATGTAGTGGACAGAAACAAGTCATTTAAAGTTATTTATCGTACTCCCACTAGTTTTCCTAACGGTGTTCGATCTCGTCTCTTACACATAGCAGAAGCTATAGGAATTCGTGCCAACAAGCCAAGTCTTTGTGTTCAGAAGAAATTTGTAACATCTTTATCTCTCCTTTGGCCTTACTACATGAATTTATTTATCATTTTTTCGAACTTTCTCTTCGTTTATTATTATTTTTCACCCCCTCCTACCATTTTATTTCATTTTCTCTCAAATATACGTTTCACGGTTCAATTATCTGAACACGTCTTATTACGTCATCTTATAGTTTTATAAATGTTATCTCACTGTATATGTTTTTTCTAATCACTGACCTATTTCCGATTATTTAACACTGCTAGTATAGGGGTTGTGGAGATTATTAAGTTTTAGATTGAGATCATGAACCGATTGATGTTAGACCACCTTTGGAAACCTGGAAGCACTGGACGGTCATTTCGTCCTATTGTGGGACTCCTCAGCAGTGCGCATCCATGATCTCAATCAAAAACTTGATAATCTCCACAACCGCAATACTAGTAATTAACATGTGCTCACTAGTGACTAGCTTCGTGAGAGAATTCTCGGAGTTCTAGTGAGAAGCTGTCACCAGTGGAGCTAATCCATGTCGGGTAGAGACAGTTATCTACCTCAGTACAATGGAAGATGGTCGCGCAATTTCGTGGATTGGTTGATGTTAGACACTATCACCATTCGATGCCGGCTCAGTGGTCGAGCAGGTTAAGCGTTCGCGCGCGAGACTGTAGGCCCTGGGTTCGAATCCGGGATCGTGGACGCGCACTGCTGAGGAGTCTCACAATAGAACGAAACGGCCTTCCACTGCTTCTAGGTTTCCAAAGGCGGTCTAACATCAACCGGTTCATGATCTCAAAAGATATCTAACATTGACTTGAGCCTTTATTATTCTTATCAAAACTAATGCACCTGTTCTCATACTATCAATTTATACTTTTCACTTATTATATAATTGTTTTCATCATTATCATTGACTCACAAACTACCTTGATTGGTTTAATAATTTCGTATATATATATATATATATATATATATATATATATAAATTAGTTTGTATCGAGTAGTGATCTCAGTCAGACAATCTTTAAAAATTAGGGGATATTAGACGGTTGTTTTGTCATAGTTTGATACTCTTGAGAAGTATACATCCATGCTATCACCAGGGTTTGAATTTAGAATGATCAGGTTTTATCAGGAACACATTACCTTAAAACCATAGAGTAGGAGTTAGTAATGGTTGCTCTGCTGAAATTATTCTGTAGGATTACCTATCTAAGTAGTGAATATAAACACCTTATCCAAAGAATAAGTAATTTCGTCCATTATACTAAGATATCAGAAATTACGTTTCAGCTGAATCAATTAATATATATCATATAATATATATATATATAATATATATATATATATATATATATATATATATTAATATATATAATATATATAATCTACTAGGTGAATGAGTTCAGATATATGCTAACTTATTTAACGGGATGATATTATTATCTGATATATATATATATATATATATATATATATATATATATATATATATATATATATATATATATATATATATATATATATATATATATATATATATATGAGTCTAAGGGTTTCTTAGTTTACTCAAATTTTTCAGTAACATCATTTGCACGTATTTGGAATTCATCCACATAAAACACGGACTGACTCCTAAAGTTACAATAGTGTTAATTCAATGGTTAACTGGAATTTACCACCTACATGTAAAAAGATAATGGACTAGCCTGATAGGCTGATGCTTACTTTGTCTCACCTCGAGTCAGTTGGTAAATACGTGGTGGCTTTTTTGAAATTTCCTAATTCATTCAAATCACTGGTTTGTTCTATGCTTCTTAATTTAGAAAGTTCATTGGTTATGTTGTGATCTGTTAATTCACCAATTCCTAAAGTTAGTTCAGTAGATGTATGTTCATGATTATTCATTTTATGATCTAGTTGTGTTGTCGCACTGTTTATACGTTTTGGAGGTTGTGGTAATAATTTAACAAGGGATGAAGTGCCATTTCTTTCATTTGTGACTGAAATGGCATCTTTGGTTTGATGTTCAATTCCTTTGGAGTTTTGTTGTTGTGTTTGTGCGCAGTTCGTATTCAAATTTATTGTTTGAAAACAATTATTTTGTGAACAAGTTTGATTCATCAACTGACTACTAGAAACTGTCGTTTCACAAGCCATAGCTTCTAATGGACTATTTACTGCGCTGACTGAACGCGGCAAACCTGCTATACCAAATATTTGATCTTGAATACTAAGATTACTGCCTCCTTTCATTGACCAAGAATGTTTTAATGTTTTGAATTTATCTTGCAACTCAGATACCTGACAAAATAACAAAGTTAACATTAAAAATTGTGACAACTGATGAATAGAATATATCAAACAAATGTTCTGTTTTCTGTGAGTGACGTAACTAGTACAAAGTGTACTGTTTAACACAAGTAAACAATTTACTTGTTACGAAACTGGCAAGTCAAAGGTTATTATTAATGAATAATCATGAGTTGCTAGATGAGACCTTCTTATCAATGAGGCATGTATAAATATATGCGATAAGAGTCCTCCCATATTCAAATTAAAATGACTGAGTACTAAAACTGATAAAAAGCAAATTATTCATGTCGATCTACAGAATATTCATAGGGCATAAATTTAAAAACTAGTCAAACCATTTCCTGATACATCTGTAGGAATGATAGATGAATACTAGTAATTCATCTCAGAATTGGTTCCAATTGTAAGATTACCTGGAAGTCTCCAACTACTATAAATTTACCTCTGTATTCGCTCACACATATACATTAGCCTCTCTGCTACAATTCACTCGATGTGCTTGTGACGTCGTTATCTGTGCTATCTGCTAATAAACTGTAGTAGTCACTTCTTATAGCCTTCTGATTTCAAACACCGTTCGGATTTATATGATAACGGTTATTAAGATGATTGATTAATGAAGCTAAGCCACCACAATTTTACAAACCTGGATTTTATAGTGTAGTTGAATAAATTAAAGAGTTATTTATTAATACATAAAGGTATTAGAAGATCAATATCACATATCCAAATGGAAGAGTCTATTAAGTTTAATTACATCCTTGTCATACTGTACGAATGTATGATCACAACAAATTTTAATTAAAATCCTACATGTAGTTAATTCGAACCCATTTTGTAATTATTCGTTTTAAATATTACAGTTGTAAGCAATTGACGATAATCAAGCTGAATAAAATGAATTCATGTTATTCTGCTGAAATCTTTGTTTTTTTTTTCTCTCTTCAATATGATAAAGGGAACTATGAGTGTGAAACCAGTTTTAATATAAGAATTTGACTTGAAATAGGAAGAATCTACACAGAATCTCGATAAGTTTATAAATCATATAACAACTCTTGAGTCGTTTAAATACAATTCTTTCTTTTAATATTATACTTTTATCACTAAAGTTCTTTAAATGGTTTATTCTCTCTGAAAGTAATAATGAATTCAAATAGTAAATTCTATTACAGATAACTTAATACATGCTAATAATGTTTTTTATTCATATAGTTCAGATCTCGAGTAGCACTACTGTGATGTGGGTTACTTATATCCACACATGTAGTATATAACGGTGGTCAGGCATAGAATGTAATTCAGTAGAAGGTCGATGAGGAAAAAACGGGAACAGAACGTAATCGGTATGAAAACGCATGAACAATGAAATCTGAGACAATGGATTGATGTTTGTAACAGGAACAATCAAGTTTGAGATGATGGATTAATATTTTGCAAATTAACGATTTACTATATAGTTCTCAGATTTTAGTGAGATGCTCTGAAATTTCGTGTTCAAATACATTTGATTTGTTTCCACTAGTGTTCTTGTTCACTACACTACATTTATGAAGAGTTTTGGAAAAAATGTTCAAAAGAGAATGTAATAAATAATAACAAAAAATCAATAAATTTTCAAAGGTCTATTCCTTTTTCAATGATTTTGAATTCTTACCTCTTTTCTGTTGGCTAATTGTAGAAATCCATCATCTTCTAAATTAGTTGTCTCTTTAGAAGCAATATGGAAATTATTGGAATTTAAAATTTTACAATTTTCATTAAATGAAGATGGAATATTTGGTTTATTTGTTAAGTATGTTGAATAAGGTGTATTAAATTGAGGTTTTATTGTATTCATTTCATCTATGGTTCCTGTTAAAGCTGAAATTGATCGAGGCATTCGAAATGGATTAGAATTGCTTAAAGGTTTATAATTTGTTTCATTATTTGGATTGACTGAATGATTCCATCCAGAAAATGATAATGAAGTAAGGACATTTTGATCGGTTATTGATTTATTACCAGACTGTACACTGAATGATGCTGAATTAGGTAATAATCGACGATCTGAAATAAACTACAAAATAAAAAGATACATATACACTAGTATAGTAATAAAAATTCATACATTTTTATGTCATTCAAAACGATTCCATGCAAAAATTAGTAGTTTCTTAATGTTTTTGATTGAGATTATGAACCGATTAATGTTGGGCCACCTTTGGAAACCTGGAAGAAGTGGACGGCCGTTTCGTCCTATTGTGGGACTCCGCAGCAGTGCGCATCCACGGTCCCGCTCGCGGGACTCGAACTCAGGGCTTACAGTCTCGCGCGCGAACGCTTAACCTACTGGACTACTGAGCCGTCTTATGTGTTTTATGTTCAATAAATGAGCAGACTGTAAAACTTGACGAAACAGATTATGACGGACTTATTTGTTTTATATATTCTACATTTCTGACAAATTTTATTTGCGCTCCATTTTCCTTTGTTTGAAACATTCTACATAGTCCTGAGTAATCAGACTTCCCATCTGTCTGCCGTTTTACAAAGTTTCATCAACCAAAAATGGCTTGCTTAAGAGTATGCACAAACGATTCCTTTCCAAATTGATTTCATCACCAATTATATGGACATTTAATCAATAGTCAGAAAACACAAAAGACTACAAACATTCGATGTTTTCATCAACACACAATGCTGATGATCGTTCAGGACTTGCCACAGCTTTTCAGTTTTAATGGCTCTGACTGAGGTGATTGACTAACCTCGAGAAGAGCTATTTTCTTCATCATGTTATTCACAATAAATAGACCTAAATATTTCATAGATTTCCTGAGTTTATACTTTTTCATCGAGTATTAGATCTCAGGTCACTAACCTTGTAGATTATATTTTAAGAATTGTATTTCATTTTAAATTTAATTTATGCTCTTCAAGGAGTTAAGAGTAACTACTAATGTTATACACTAACTATAATAAAAGTTAATTATAACAAGTTTTGCTTTTCCTGTACAATAAACATACTATTAAATCAATTGTATGAAACAAAATTACATTTCTTTGATGTATGGACGAGAATGATAATAGCTGGTTGTTTGCTTAGTCAGACATATATATAGTCTGACAAGTGTGTCAGATGAGTTATATATTCCCCTATCCTTATTACTATTATCATTGATTGTTCATTGTTGTTGAATGGTGTTGGGTTTTTGGTGTGGAAATATATTTAAGGTTCTAGTCAGGCTAATCACGTGTTCTTGATCTGAATTGTGTTGACGTCTTGTAGGATAGACACTGGAAGGGAATCTAGTGTATATATTCATCTAAGGTAAATAAACGTCCCATACGTGTAATCATTGGAAAACCAATCGTTATAACCTTCTCTTTTGTGAAATAAAATCATTGTTTATTTGAAGTAAACATTTATAGAATACTTACTTTATCATTTACAGTAGAAAATAATCTACTTTGATCCATTGATATATTTACATTATTATTATTAATATTGTTTGTATTTGTTGATTGATTAATAATTGGATTATTATGTTCCATTTTATTAGATGTTAATAATTCTAAACGTTCTAAACGATCAGACATTTGATTTAACCATGTACGTAAATCCCAATTTTGACGGACAAGTTGCTTAATGCAATGCTTGATTTGATAATAATAATAATAATAATAGTAATAATAATAAAGATTTATTTTATTAGTTAAGTCAATGAAAAATAAGTCTATTCTTTCTTTTAAAAAATATTTACTTGTCACCTCAAAATGAAACATAGATATCGTATAAGGATAAAATTAAATCAAACATTTGCAATAGTTGAGATCATGAGTCAATTGAAGCTAGACCACTATGGAAAACCTGGAAGTATTGGACGGCCGTTTCGTTCTATCGTGAAACTCCTCAGCAATGCTCATCCACGACCCCGCCTCCTGAGATTCGAACTCTAGGATGTACCTCTTGAATCCAGTCACTAGTGAGCATATGCTCTGTGCTCTGTTCTACTACAATCTCCACAAAACCCCTTTTGATACTAAACAAGTATTTGCATTTTAAAGTCAATGTGATTAAAACGATATCCTTTGAGCAATGTTAAAATGATCATGCAATGACTATCTACTTGATAGGGTTGTATATTCGTGTGAAAAAAACTAGGATTAGGATTTACAGTTGAATATTAGGGTTAGGAATTAGAGTGAGACTATAATTTATGGACGACCTTTGAGGGACGCCGAAGTGACCTTGAGAGTGTTCACCTAATAACTAGGACCAAATGAGGGTTATAAACATGTGTGAGAAATTTGAATCGTGATTTACAAATGATGGTTAGGGTTAAGAATTAGATTTAAGGTTTTCATCACGAACTGACATCAGCTATAATGCCAAAACTCTATTTAGCCAAATGGATGGGTGAATTTCTCACTAAAATCCGAGACCCGTTATCTTATTCCTGATTGGTTTGTCCATAAGTTATAGTCTCGGCGATTGAATTCAAAGTGAAAGCCTTACTTTTCTAGCATAAGACCAGAATTCAATGGTGTTCTAACTGTGAACCCTGTGCCCTATTAATATATAACGTAACGATACAGCTGATTAGAGGACAGTGATTTATCGACCGCACCAATGACGCGTATCCTGTACGAGCACTCTAGAGTCCTTATCAGTCCTTCTTCTTGCCTAGCCCTGTCTGTTGAGTCCAGAACACCAACATCAGCCTCTGAGATATAAGTCATTTATTTCAAACATACTGGTTTCATATACAAACAACAAAATAGAAAACAACATTTGTACAAGATCTGGCGAAAAGTAACTGTGAATGTAGGAGACTGTAATCAATGGACTGGGCATAACTCAGAAATGGCAAATCTTATAATAATAGCCTATAGGTCAAAATAAGGTTTATAATAAGAGGAACATAATTATGTATAGTTTAGTCACTTAACAACTATGTAATAAAAATATATGTGTAGTATTTATCCATAAATGGATACCAACAGTTAGCATTTATTATTCTCGTCGGGATATATCAAATGGTCCATATCTGTAGCCTAAAATAATTCGCAATATAGCACAACTGTGAAACAAAACAAAACAGAATGTAAATGTGACATAAACTCCAGTCGGTAAGATCAATTTTCAAATGGGAATTTTTCTCACATTTCACTATTTAAAACTTTAACTAGTACAATTCACACGATTGTACGTAATCAAACAGTCGGATGACATAGACTAATATTTACGTTCTAGTGAGGCTAATCACGTGTTCTTGATCTGAGTTGTGTTGACGTCTTGTAGAATAGACACTGGAAGGGAATCTAGTGTAGATACTCGTCTAAGGTAGATCAAGGTCTAACTAACTGACATAAAATCATACTTAATATTTGTTAGTTTATTTTGATACCACTGCCTTAGAAATCTGTTTTTTAATTATTCAATTTTAGATTAATTAAGGCGACAAATTCACGTAACAAGATTCATTATTAAACATTAAGATGTTGTAATTAATTTTATAATATTCTGTATTTGTTTAGCATATATTAAAAGTGTTTTCCAACACTGGTTACACTCAAGTTTTCATTATGGAAGAAAACAAACCAACAATTATTGTTACAGGGATTCTGTGGTGATTGTTGGATTTTCATTGCTTAAATCATGAACTGTGATTTCAGTTAGACAACTAACAAAGTTAAGAACCACTAAACAGTCGTTCGCTCTTATTATGGGACGCTTCAATAATGAGAATCTATGATCCTATGGTGGGTCGAAATTCAATTAATCGAGTCGTCAGTTCATGATATCAGCCAACCATGTTTCAGTGTCATTGGTAGGTATCTCTCTCACATCCGACATAGTGGAACTTCACTGGTATTACATTCTCTCTTCATTTACAGGAATTACATTTGAAGACTAAGTGCTCACAGTGAGACCGAAAGGTCCTGGTTGGATCCTTGATATGATCATGAGTGTGTACTTCTGGACAATCCCATATTAGAATGAACTAGTCCAGTACTCCCTATTTCTCAGTGTTTTTCTAATTTAGGTCAGTCCTTGATGTGAACCATAACAAAATCAAAGCTTTTTTCTAAGACTTTTGTCATGGTAGTTAAATATATCAGATGATATGTTTGCATAACCCTAATTGACTTGAATGTGCGTTACAAACTCATTTGTTTACTTTATTATGAATATTTATTTTTTAGAGGTCTTGTTAGCAATTCTAATGAATTAAATCAATAAACACAGCTCAAATAAGGCTAAAAAGAATAATATGATCAAAGTAGATCAGGTTTTTATAAGTTATTAACTGCTTAGATATCAGAAACTAAAGGGTTTTACTTGATGTAAGCTGGTATCCACAGAAGAATTAGGAAGTATTGGTTTATTTGACTGATATTGACAAAGGCTGTTAATATTTGTCATTTCAGAGAATACTGTACCAATTGATTTTTGGTCAGTGGATAATGTTTCTGGCAAGGCACTGTCAGTTAATAGAGTGTTCGATAAATTATTTGGACTTTGTAAAGAACCTGTAAATTGAAGAAAGGAAACAACAGTTAAAAAATTACTGATTTTTTAAATCAGATAATCAATATTTTAGAAATCAAACTGATGAGTGAAATCAATGTTTTGATTATAAATATTCATAACCAAGAGCCATCTCTAGGATTCCTTTTTTACCGATTGTTGACAAGTATATTTTACAATTCGGGAGTTCGTAAACGCTGACTATTACTTTGTTTGCACATTAATAAAATACTTTCTAGGTGATTTATGAAGATCTCGGTGAAGCTCACTCATATGAAAAGTGAGTCATCACCTATGAGATTGATTGATCATCTCACCATGTCTCCAATCAAATCAAGTTAAAGATGTGCATCATCCTTATCTCTACGTGAGTTTGAATACGTTTAAATTTCCCAGGCACTTTAATCAACTTATTCAACAAAGAGTATTGTTTGTATCAGTAACAACTTGCCTACTTTTTCCCCATTTATTTCCATACTTGTTTTAACATATGTGGTTGATTGTGTGTTACGGTACTCATAAACACTCCTATTACTACCTTAAAGGATAGTTACTTAACTCACTTGATGACTCATCCGTACTCTTGGTACATGTGCTAGGAATTCATTAGCATTGTTATTTATGTTCTTATTCTCACCTTCCTCTTAAACTCGCTCTGTACTGTGCTAAAATAAACTAATCCCCTCTTCACATTTGCCTTCTGAAGATTATACAACCTTAGAAATTAGTATAATAACGGTTATCATCAAAGCGATCAATATACGCAGAATGGAAGTTATCTTGAGGATATAACACTACAAATGAGCATCACATAATATCATTTAGGTTGTTCAGGGATTTATAACTAATCATGAAACTTGCATATTGTCGGTTCAATCTGTAAAGACGTCATGTTGTTATACTTATAAGGGGTCCTAATCTAGATCGAATAGTTGTCTAGTTTTTCCTGGGTTTAAACGGTAACTCTATAACGAATGTCACTCACAAACTAAAGCAGCTTCACTAAAATCCTCCAACCAAGCATACTTTGACTTGCAAATAAAGTATAATCTACGCTTGAGATATAATTGCTTTACTCAAGTGAAACGATAAATTCTCAATATCATATTGGTACAACAAAGTACTAATAGGTAGGCTAAAAGAAACTAAATGACAAACGAAAGTCGCATAATACGACCTATCAGAGTTTCATTTAAAGTTCTTGAAATACATTCTACATTTCATGTAGAATACAAATGTACAATACAAATTTAAAACGGTATAATGAAATGCCATGTTCAAATTTAGCATTATTATCTTCCAGCTAACTAACTAACTGTTTCTTTACCTTATTTAACTAAACCGTATATTAATCAGAAGTCTTCGCCACAGATATTGCTGGGATATCAAGAGTGAAGCTTAAGATTAGGAACAGTATTTACAAGTGATCTCCATGGTTGGATAATGGTCTTCAGTATACCTTAATGCACATTTTTAGATATCAGTACTGCGTGTATTGTATTTTCATAGATTACTTAGGAAAAAAAAGTCACATATAAAAGGCTGTCGAACATCGTTAATCCAGTCATGTTAGTCTAAATCAGAGCTCTCAGTACTGAAGCATTATCTACTTGCTCTTCAGTAGCTAGAATAGCCTCAAAATGGTACTATTTGCCCCGATGATTCCATTGAGTCACAATAATTTTTAAGTGGAGATGGATGGTGAATAGCAATGGAATCCAAGACGCGCTTTTCATTCTATTTAAGAATGAGTCTTGGCTTCGAGTTCCAGAGTGAATATCAACTCAGATACAGGGATATTGAATTGGCGAGTCCCAAATAGGATATAACGCACTTCCTGGATTCCATTGTTAGCAATCATCCATCTCCTCTTATAAACATAGATTCATTTTAAAATTTAATATACCTTGACTAACCAATGCTTGAATATAGAATCAACAAGTACTCAACACAAAAAGTACAACATAATCAGTGACAAAAAAAGAACTTTAAACACTCCAAAATACGTTCAAAATTTTTAATTTCAATTTACTTTCGTTGAGCAAATCTCTGGCAACATTTGTATCTAATGATCTACTTTGATGCATTCTCCTTCCTTGTTCTAACAATAATGACGTTGAAGCAGTATTTCCGGTAAATAATGATAATAATTCTTTTGTGAATAAATCTGTTTTCTCATTTCTGTCCTCACCAGTTTGCAACATCCATACCAAATCACGAGTTGTGATACTTGTCTTTAACTTAGTACTTTTATGTGAACTAGTAGGTCGTTTATGATGTTTATGATGTTCATGTCTATTACGAACTTGTATTTTTTCTTTAGAACATACTGAACTAAGTGAACTAGCATGTGATATAGAATGATCTGATAATATACGACTGTTAACAGATGAATTTGATGTTGCTGTTTGTCTAGAAGATTTTGAAGTTTCTGAATTCTCTCTTGAATGACTATGAACACATGGAGATGATTCAGTTTCTGAACCACTTGAAAATTTGGATGTATGCTTTTTCCTGTATGATTTTTGTTGATGTATAGTAGATTTAGACTTATGACAAGATTTTTCTTGTTGGCTATTTTTGCTTTGTATACAATTATTTAAAGATTTATTTATATCATGATCAATATCGATCAGTTCAATAGATTCACTAATCAGTCCTACTGGTTCTATATCAACCAACGTATTATCAGTTTTGTTTAAATCATCTAAAAGATCTTTTGTTTTATGATATTTATGTGATTTCTTGATTTCATCTTCTTTGTTTACTTTTTCAATATCATCCCCATTATCATCACCATCATCGTTTGTAGTAGAATCATGAGTATTTTTCTTATCTCTATGTTTTTCTAATTTACGTGTTTGTGATGTAGAATTAGGATCATTTTTCAAATTATTCGATTTTTCTCGTTTACCTGTTTTATGTTGCTTAAGTTTATGTTTTGATTTTGCTTTATGTTTGTTTAAATCACCATTATGTTTTGTTGATTTATTTGAATCATCTAATTTATTATTATCAATATTGTTCACAGTAGTATTAGTTATTTTTTTGTCAGATTTTTCTATTTTCTCTTGATCAGATTCACCGTTTTCATCAATATTATTATCATTATTATTGCTTTCGGTTGTTTCTAGTTGTTGGCCTTGTTTTTGTAGAGCAATTCGATGACATACATCAAATGCTTGACCAACTGTTCTGACTATTCGCATAGCTTGTAACTAATGGGAATGAAACATATATATATATATATATATATATATATATATATATATATATATATACTCAAGAGATTGTTCAAATTGAAAGAGTTCATGTTTACTAATAAAGACAAACATACATTTGTACAAATATTCGTCAAGATTAGAACGGACAGTTTTATAAAAATTGGGCGTCGAGTATAGAGAAGTCATTATATGCGAAAATTATATTTGAAATAATCTCAGCGATTGGAATTTAAATAATCTCAACGTTTCGTCTAGCAAACGTTTCTGAACATACATTATTATAAATTAACCAAAATAGAGAATATAGACCGTTATCTTTTGACTGAATTGTTCTAGTGTGTTGATCTAATTGTGAGACGAGTTCAGGTTGATGAATACGCATTACCAACGTGTTTCAAAGTAAGTTGAAGCAACAGTTTAATACTGCACAATTTTTATAAACTCTTTAATGAATGTCAGTCTTTGATGTATATAATCTTCAAAATATTTAGATATATGTATTATCCTTAAATATTCATTATTTCTGTCGATTCATTTCAGCCATCATATATACAGTGTTCATGAGCATTGAGAATCAGAATTTATATTCCGCTACTTTCCTGTTGTTTTTTACATCTTAATATACTTGTGTAGGTGTTCTATTTCTCTCTTTGTCATACTATTTGGTGTTTTTATTGGATTGGTTGATCTATAAAGTTATCTGGTTCTTTAACTAAACACTCAAAAGTTAATTTCATTATCCGGTATACACTTTCCATTTCAAAAATATATTGTATTTCTGTTTGTTAGTCAAATCTTTCATCATTCATAATATAATCTATTAGTAATGTACATTATCTTTTATCAGTGTTTCAAATCATTCTTATGAATGTATATTAAAAAAAGATGTCAAAAATCTATCCATATAACATTTACTGTTGTTAATATGGAAGCCCATCAAAGTTGTTCAATTCAAAGTCAGTTTCTACAGCTAAATGAAATCAGCTGAAGAGCTCATGAAAACACCAGAAAATACATGATATTCAATTTACTCTAGTTTGGAAATCTTTATTAGTTTGAATTTATAACAATTTACTGGGGGCGAAATCATAGCCTTCCGATCTCATAATAATCATAATAGCTTAGGATTATTTATTTTATTTTTCTTAACATTTATCTATTACAGGTTGAAACCATGAGTCAATTGAAGCTAGACCACCATGGAAAACCTGGAAGCACTGGACGGCCGTTTCGTCTTAATATGGGACTCCTCAGCAGTGCGCACTCACGATCCCGCACCCCGCGAGGTTCGAATCCAGGACCTATCAGTCTTGCGCGTGAGTGCTCAACCACTAGACCACTGAACCGGTCGGCATCCAATAGTGTTAATGTCTTACTTCAACCAATCGACGAAGTTGCGCCACCGCACACCATTGTCTTCAGTGAGTTGATATCTCAAAACAGACCTAGTTGAACTCCACTAGTAACGACTTTTCACTAGAACTCCGGGAGTATCTCTTGAAGTCAGTCACTAGTGAACAGGTTTTCCATGGTGGTCTAGCTTCAATTGACTCATGATTTCAATCTGTGAAATTTCTAAAAACTCCACAAACCCCTACTGATATTTATCTATTAACAAGATTGTTTGACCATTGTTTATTTCTGCTATCGGATGATATCTGACTTACTTATTTAAAATAAGAATATGAGATATCTGAATAAACTTCCCTATTTTTAACCATAAAAGTCATACAATTTTCGTTTCAAATTATAAAATTGTTACATAAAGTTGTTTTAATCAATAGGATACTTAGATTCACAAAGTCAACGTTTTATCACTTTGTAACTAAAATTGATTTTCTGAATTTTCTGAGGAGAAGAATGTAAAATTCTTATTGACTATGAGAAAATTTAAGATCAGTATGATGAATGTTATTTTGTAGACAATAAGACAGAAAGTTATTCAAATTCATTTGGTATTGTTTACTTGAATCTTCTCATTGATGTTTAGGACTTTAATCGATCAGTCTCTTATTGGTATATGTACATGTTGTGCAGACTGCCTCGATATTGCCTTAATTCATAAGCATTACAAGCAAAGATAGGTAGTGGTTAAAATTAGTTAACCGCTAAAAACTATAAACTACTGAGTAGTTGCATCTTTCTAGTGTAACTCATCTGAGTTCGATTTTTGATGAAGTCAGCGTATACACATGTCTGAATGCCACACTAGGACATAATAGATTTTCTAGTGCTTCTCAGTTTTCGACGAGCTTTAATTATTACGTGATGTGACTCATCTACAAATAGAATGATTGTTGTAAACTTCTCATTTTAAAAATAATACAATTATCAGTAAGGGGATTTATGGAGATTGTAATATTTCTAACAGTTGAGGTTAAGCATTCACGCACAAGACCGAAGGTCTTGGCTTTCAGTCCCGTGTGCACGATCGTGAGTGTACACTGTTGAAGAGTCCCATACTAAGACGAACCGGTCACCCAGTGCTACCAGTTTTTTAATGATAATCTGGCACAGATCGGCTCGTGAATTCAACTGTTAATAATAACATTGTTTATTTACTAGAGAAAAATATTTGTCATGACTTACTTTTTTGTAAGCTTTAAATACATTGCATCTAAAAACGCTTGTCCTACTGTCTCTCGCTATATAGCTGAATATCTTCAAATCTTGTGAGTCGTGTGATACATAGAAGATTCTATAGTAAAATAAAATGAATTTTGTAGAATTTTAGTAAACATTCAATAATTCTATAAGTAACAAATTGTATTAAGTAGTAACGTCTGCTTATAGAATCATTTATAAGCTAAATCGTTCTGGTAAAATCTTTATTGAGCAGAAAAATCAACTTATAATTGGATAATTACAAGTTCATTAAAGCATCCCCATAATCAATAATAGATGATTCATAACATTTTGTCTCAAGTATGAAACTGTGGTCAACAACACTTTTTGAAGTAACGATGACATTCAAATATTTAGCCTGAATAATTCCGTTTTATGAAGTAAACATTACAGATTATTAACGCTTTTCAGGACCTCGATTTTAAATTCAATGTTTTGAAAAGGCTGCTTCAAACTCAGCAACTCAGCAAGTTGTCTTAAGTTTATTTTTGAAATTCATATGAACTACTCATAAGTAGACTTCACTCTAAAAATATATTAAAAGGATATTTATTCTTACCTGTATATCGGGTGATATAGCAAAAGATTTGATTGATGTATACAATCAAGCATAGATGTATCTCTTAATCCTAAGCCAAGTAATCCACTACCAGTAGCTGAAATTGCATCATAATCTCCAGTTACACCATTTGAATCTTTAACTGATGTTGTGTCAGTAGTTAAAATTTCACTGAATACTCGATTACCGGGGTTTTGTGAAGATGAAATAAATGTTCGTGATACTGGCCAACGAATTCCAAACTGAATAACCAAAAAAGGATATAGCTACAAAGTTAGTAGTGCTTATAAAGCATAATTATTTTTAGGCTGAATATTTTTGAGGTGAATATCAAAGTTATAAGACAAACTATAGGGAGATATTTCTCACCTCTTTGGACTATCAGATAAACCAACATGGCTTTTCGTTTAATAAAAATCCATAAAACCTTTCATTTTAAAAGTCTAATATCAATAGTATTCATCATTAAACTAATTATGCATTAAATTACATCATACATTTCGATTAGGCACAACTATTTGTCGCGGGACATCAGATTTAATGTAAGGGTTCCGTAGCCCCATATTATATTTCCACGATCGTGGTCGCATTTATTTTAAACTTATACGTAAACTTCAATGGATCATATCATATGTTGAACCAAAAGTCCGTTTGTTATATGAATAATAGAGGTATTGTAAAGGATAAGAGCATGAATACATATTTTTCAAGGTTATCCACTCAAATCTATGGTAAAATAAAATATTAAACTGGGTAAAGTTTTATAGTGTCAGTTGCTATGTTAAGCCCATATACCCTATTCTAGCTTCTGGACGGCCAATTTAACCACTGTTCCTGAGTCACGTTTTGACCTTGTTAATTGTTCGCTTACCAGTCTTGACTGTTTTTATATGAGCGCGTATGTGTGTACACTTCTTATTCTATTCATTACATGTCTGTAACTTATTTTTATTTGGCTATAAATAGTGATTAACGCTTGTCTAGATGGAGTTGGCTCACACGCATTCTTCACCGCGTGTCATCTCACTTTACTCTCTTTGCTTCCTTTGCTTTGTCCCTCTGATTTCCTGTCCAGATCAATGAGTGTACAAATATATGTATTCAAAATCCCATTCTCGTATTCGACTTATTCAATTCTGTTATTCACCAACGCGATTTAAGTCGATGAAATATACGAGGATTGATGATATATATATATATATATATATACATATATATATATATATATATATATATATATATATATATTTCGATAGCAATCATTCAATAGCGATCAACGTATAATCCAATTGGAGTCAGATTTCGGGCCACTAAATTTTCACTAATGCATAAGCATTTTACAGAAATGTTTTCATTCAGTTTATGAAAACGATGATTACAATGTAAATTGTGGCCCGGTTCCTTGGTTCAATATTATTAATATTAAATAATTCCTCTAGCGTCGGTGCTTAATTTAAAAAAAAATTTCACATATTCTACTACTTGTACAAAACAAATTACTGGCTATTGTCAGCATATATAAATATCCTAATTTATTCGTGCTGTGATTACAAATTGTCTTAGGGCGGATAATTTTCAAATATATTTACAAATCGATACAATATCATTCTTCATTGGTTTGTTTATGTCACAAGAATAATACGTACTGTATGGTACTATCCTTTTCGAAGTCTGTTCTCTTACAATCGATGATCAACATGAGTTTTTTTAAAGCTTATTGCTATTACAAATTTGATTGATTCAACCATACAGTGCATTTTCAACCTTGGTTATTTTTTACACATTAACAATTTCATTACCTAAATCTTTATATATTTCAAACCATCAACAATTCGAAAAAAGAACATTTACCCCTGTCGGATTATTGGAACTCAATCTACTTTACTAAAACAGTCATTGTAAAAACCTAAACAAACGAACAGATTACACTATCAAAACAAATCAACATTTTCATATCATATGATTTACTCATCTTTTTGTATTCTGACATCTTCCATTTGGCTGAATAGTTTTTGTTTACAGAAAATGATTTTAGATGAATACAACTATCAAACTTTTCACTAAAATGGTTTTTTGCTTTGTTTTACATCAACGATAAATACCTCAGAATGATATAGTCACAATGATATTATTTAAACGAATAGATCATTTAGTAACAAAGGATGGTGTTTTGTTTTAGAAATAACTAATATCATTATATAAATAGAAATAATGAATTCTTACTACAAATTATTAGCAATAATGAATTTATCTGCTTTTATTCAAGTTTTCGATCTTCTAGAATTACGAATCAGTAAATAATATAATAATGTTAGGTAGTCGGATGTAAGGCGAGGATTGGTAAAGCAAGGGTCGCATTCCTACAATTGAAGAACATATGGAACTCAAAACAACTTTCAACCAATATCAAAGTCACAATCTTCAATACCAACGTCAAGGCAATTCTGCTCTACGGAGCCGAAACTTGGAGAACTACAACAACCACAATCAAGAAAGTACAAGTATTTATAAATAGCTGTCTGCACAAGATACTCAACATCCATTGGCCGAATACCATCAGCAACAGCCTTCTGTGGGAGAGAACAAACCAACTTCCAGCTGAAGAAGAAATTAGGAAAAGACGATGGAAATGGATAGGACATGTATTACGCAAATCATCAAACTGCACCACGAAGCAAGCCCTTACTGAGAATGCTGAAGGGGAGCCAAAAAGAGGAAGGCCAAATAACACATTACGTCTGGGAATAGAAGTATATATGAAAACGATGAATTACAACTGGACGGAGCTAGAAAGGATTGCCCAGGACAGGGTTGGATGGCGAATGCTGGTGAGCGGCCTATGCTCCTTCACGACGAGTAACAGGCGTAAGTAAGTACGTAAGTAAGTTGGATGTAGCCAACAGGAACCCAGGGGTTTAGATTTTATGCTGTTCAACACAAACCAATAAAGCGTACATTTAATCTTGCTGGGACTGATAATTTAGTCCTATGTCGTTAATGTATATAATCTGAAACGTTACTACTGAGTTATTCTAGCTACAACCGACCTCCTGTAACACTGAGAGATATTCACAACTGGTTAATCATTGAGTAATGACTAATTTTATGTTTATCTAGTTCTTTATAGTTCATCAAGTTATTGTTTCTCTGAGTAAATTGCAAAGATTATTTTCTTAATGAATTCATATTAATTAAGAGATCATGGAAAATTAAGAAATACTGGATAGTGGTTTTAACCTAGTACAGAATACATTAACAATGTATACCAAAGCCTTTACAAAATCAACAACTAGTACTCACTGCTCGCTGATATTTAATAGTTTCCTAGTTGATATTAGTTTATAATAAATCATAAATAATTTATTTATAATAAACAGTGTAATGCCTATGTGTTGAAAGTTTCGATTGAATCAGTTTATGTCCAATGTATTGAAAACACTAAGAAAAATGTTAGTGTCTATTTTAATTTAACATACTTATATACATTAAAAGACTAGTGAGATTCTAAAAAAGAAAGGTCATGTCAGTTCATTTTAATTATGTGTAAATGTGTTGATTGTAGCTTATAGCAAATGTTATAAAATGGCAAGTTGTAACTATGAAAAACACACAGTGAGAATGTTATAACAATTAAAAAACAGTAATAATAATAATAACATATGGTGTAGAACTGTGAATAAAGTAAGGAAGAGGGGAAAGCTTAAATAAAAGAATTAGACATAGGGTATTATTTATTTATGAATCTAAAACAATCATTTAATTTGAGTTAGATATTTTTATCATAGGTAGAGATAAATAATATTGTCAAATGTGTCCATTTCTTCTATAGTGTACAGAAGATATAGTGAAGAACTGTTTTATAAATTATTTGGAATTCGATTTAAAAGTTAAATTGTTTTTATCTGTTTTCCTGATATATCTGCAGTCAGTTAAGAATGAAAGTCTATGGTGACTTAAAGGATTTAATCACTATTTTATTTTACTTATGCTGATGCAAGCTCACCAACACCCTAAGATTATACCTCATAAATATGATCTCAGTCATTTGAATTATGGGGGTAGTTAGATTGATGCACACAATGAAGACAATGATAGATGGCCGAGCAATATCGTGGATTGGTTGAAGTTAGACATTAATACCGTCCCACACTAGACCGAAACGGTTGTCCAGTGATTCCAAATTTCCCACGGTGGTTTAGCTTAAATCGACTCATGAATCCGACTATCAAATTGATACACATAAGTTGATGTACTTATCAATAAAAAAAAGTCTTTACTTCTTGTTGATACTGGTTTGGTCTGTGAATCAAGTGTATAAACTAAGTGAACTGCTCGTCAATTCAGATCTCTCCAGTTTTCAACATAAATTTTTGTTAATCATGATGTTTTTACCTTCTCACCAGTGTATGGAAGTGTACGTGATGTGTTTTCTGTAATTCTGTCAAATTTAGTTACAAACCATTTTTATAGTATTTATTGGTAATTCAGTGACTGGGACATTGAAAAAAGAACTTAGTTATTTTCAACACACTTAAGTCTAATGAAATAACCGTATAATTCAATGGATATATTTTTTATAAATCTACTTCTTCTTAAAGATCCATCTAGTCTTTTTTTACAAGAGGTTAAGAATGAATAACCTACTATTAGCTTGTTCTTTTTTCAATGGTAAATAATGAAGACTTTCAAAAATTCCTGTTCATGAATATTTTTGTTTTACTCACTTAACACATGTCTGAATAACAGCAAAATTATACGACGTCTCCTAGGATGAATCCTTTTCGAGTGTGGCTTTATAGAATATCTGCTGTTAGTAAAGTTTTATTCCACTATATAATATTCGTTTTTTATAAAAGTAAAATAGATATTCTGGTGTTTGTTTAATCAGTTGTTTTTTAATTTATTCCAGTGTATCAATTCACTTGGTGTTATTTACTTGAATCTTCCCATTGATATTTAAGACTTGAATTGATCAGTCTCTTATTGGTATATGGGCATACTCTGTGGATTGTCTCGATATAGTGGAATCCACGATGCGCGTTCCATCCTATTTAGGACTCGTCAATTGGATGTACCTTCATCTCAGAGTTGATGTTCATTCCGGGACTCAAACACGGTATCGTTCAATTCAAACGCCATCGCATTATCTACTCAGCTACTGATTCCTGGTAGCCACTTGCTTGTACAGTGAGGTGGAGTCTACGGTCCTTGGTTCGAGCCCGGGAATGAACATCAAATCTGAGATGTATGTACGTCCAGCTGACGAGTCTCAACTAGGCGAAACGTAAGTCCTGGGTTCCATTGCTAGCTACCATCCATCTTTGCCTATAATTCTAGCATATGTTTAACAAAATGAACAAATTACTAATCATAAAATAAACTATTTGAAATAGTTTTAATTGAAAAAAACTAATTTACATTTTTCAAAAAAATAAATTGAGCGAAATGAAAATGTTTTTTGTTTATCTCTGTAGACTTCAAATTAGTATTGGTTCACTGATCGATAATGAATTGGTAAATAATAAATAATCACTATGACGAGTAAAAATAATTTACATCGATAAGTTTATTAAGTCAATATTTCGTTACTTTGTGAAAATGAAAAAAAAGTATATTTAAGAAAACACTTTAATCATATTACACTTAAAGAATATACTTGTCATATTAAATAAATTTCCAAAGATTAGACATAATTACAATTCTACAAAACAATATATGTATATGAGTTGGTTATGTTAAAAAGCAGTATAATATAACTAAGTGTCGAGTATTAAATTGTTTTGCAGACGAATTTTCATCACAAAACATATTGTATACTCAAATGAAAGAACTAAAGCATAAACTCAATGTACTTTCTGTTTATCAAGTTGCACTGATCAAAAAAGTAGATGGTGGCTCAATTTCGTGGATTGGTTAAATTTAGCCATTAACACAGTTGGTTGCCGGCTCAGTAGACTAAGGGTTAAGCGTTCATGCACCAGACAGATATGTTCTGGATTGGAATCCCACGTGGACGGGACCATAGGTGTGTACCGCTGAGGAGTCTCACAATAAGGCGAAACGGCCTTTCAATGAGTCCAAGTTTTCTATGGTGATCTAGCTTCAATTGACTCATGAAGTTAACTATTGAGATTACTATAATCCCCACAAAACCCCTTTGTGAAAACAACTAATCTTTACATTAATAGAAATAATTTTCAATATAAACATAAATACTATTTATTTTTAAATCAAACGATAACAAGTTTCCCTGTTGTTTGTTTCCCACATCAACTTTTATGATATGAATTAAATAAGAGCTATTCTCCCTACCCTTCCTTTACTCAATAATTATCTCATAGTTTTAAACAAGAAAAAAACATTTTTCAAAGTGATCAGTTTTTTTGTTTTCTATTTACTAACTTAAATTGTTTCTATACTGAATTTCATCTATTCATTCATATATATCATAAATGTATAATCAAATGTTTATCATTGTCAGTTGATTTATTCTATTCACTTCAGAATTGATTGTTATATACATTGTAAATAAATAAAAGCTATTTACAGTTATAATACTTTTCTATTCTATTTTAAATATTTAATTATCCTAACATAATTACATGGAAATTAGCGTATAAAGTTGATACCTATCTATCTATCTATTTGTATATATATATATATATATATATATATATACTCATTGGTTAACTGGCTTAAAAAATTGAATAATATAAAGGTATATCTGGAAAGAAAAACCCATTCACCTCTTGAAAATTGAATTATTATTCGATTTCGTTTTTAGATTTCTTTTCATCATTATTATTATTACTTGTTTCTTTTTCTCCCAGTTTTCTCTCTTCTCTCTTTTTTTGTTCATTTCTCAAGAGAATATTTCTTATTAACATTATTGGTTATTATTATTATTGTGGTTATGTATTATTATTATTATGTATACCAACTTTACTCTTTCATCTACATCATCTTTAAAGTAAAATTCAATTATGTTTAACTATTTCAAATGTCTATTTCTTACCTTGAAGTAAGTTTGATTCAATGAATGTTGCTCATCGGTACAATTATAAGATGAATAGAAAAGACTTAAGTATATATATATATATATATATATATATATATATATATATATATAGTGAAGACATTTTTCTAAAATCTGGTTACTGAATAATACTACTTATATTAGTAATTCATTTTTTACTAACTTGTTCATCTCATCAGCATAATTTAATTTGCATTATAAACTGTTTATTAATAAAAATGTGTAATTCATTATTATTATTATTACTGAAGTATGTATAAGAAAGAAACGTAGACTCGAGAAATAGGTATAGAATGATTTGATTGAGAACGAATATATATGTATATATAAACGTCAACACTAATAGTCACTAAATGATTTTACGCTTCATTTTCATTCAGTCTAATTTAATTTACTCAACAACAAAAAACTAATGTAAATAGTTTAATGGTCATATTTGATATACTTTTTTCATGCCTATGGCAATTTGTTTATTGAATAATGATAAGAAAAATATTCTATTAAATGAATGTTATTTAAGTTTACCCAATATAAGGACCAATAAATACATAATATTTATAGTTAAGAAGTGAAGAAAATTGTTAGAAAACAATTAGACATTCTATAGCTATTCGGATAGTTCAGTAGAGATTGTTTTCTCTTCAAATTAAGGTAAGACCGATTTTACATAATAGTTCCAACAACAAGAGATTGAATAACATTTAAAACTTTATTATATCAACCTGACTGCACTTCCTGTTATTATATGGTTAAATAGCCTTTCAATATACGTTTATTTAATCAGCTATTCACGTAAACTACAACACATTTTGGCCAAACAAGCAAATTGTTCTTATTGTGAACATTTATTCTTGAAGATTATATTACTCTAAGGTTGATATTAACCATATAACAAAGTTAGTGTCCTTCAGTGTAAACTGAAAAAAAACAAATTATTAAATCATAATTAAAAAAGACAACAGAAGTTTACTGGATTTTAAGTAAATCTACAGACGTTTGTGAGTAAATTACCAGTGAATCAATCCATTTACTTCTATTTTAATAACTATTCTAATTTACTTATATCGATTGTTTATTGTGCAAGTAATAGGATGTTTCGTTTGTGCATACCTTATAGTTGATCAAACCCAATCAATAAATTGCTGATCTGTTTATTGATCTAAGTTAGCGAACATGATGCACAATGATTTGAAGTCAAGTGGTTACAAGCAGTAGACAGACTCTCTGTCTAGATTCTATGGTGGATAGAACTTATCAACAAAAACTGTCTATGTGATTGAAATCAGTGGTGCTCATGCAACCAATTGTCAGTCACAGATATTCCTATTCAGAATCAGATACACTGATATTCCAACTATACCTTGACGGTGAATGGTAATTAGTGAAACACCTATCTACAGGAATATCTACCTACTGTCTCCGATCACATTAAGCACAAAAATTATTACTTTTGATTTACTTTCGGTTAGCATAGACAATTAATAAACACTTCTTTATGTACTGTCTCTTTTTATCATTGTGAATGTAATCAGGTGGAATACATATTTTATGAATGGTTATTATAGGTGATAACATATCCTTTGTATAATGTGTATCTTACAGCAGAACCCTTGAAATACATATATATTTTTGTATACCACTATTATATGTGTATATATGTCCATTTTTTCGTAGATAGTTCATTAATTAATTAAACGATTTAACGTATTTGTAATAACCAAGTGTATAAAATAAACACAACTTAAAAACTAATAAATAAATCAAACAAGAAATTAGGAGATTGTGTCTAGGCTTAGACTATAAGATCAAATGAATCTGTGAATAAAAGAAACATGAAATACCGATTGATACTGGCTAGATTATATTCAACTAAGTGTATAGTTTCTTTCTAATTTTAGATATTTTGTGAATAAATTCATCCTTGGCTTTTTTAGGTACGAGGATTATGTGGTTAATTTTTTAGCATTTTTAGTTAGTTATGAATACTATAGAGACTACTACATATGTGCCTTGGTTCGAGTTGTTCACGATGTCAGCTAAACAAGATGAATAGAAAGGAATTCAATATAACGACGCAAATAGACTGAAATTAAAAATTTGGATTATAGATTTCAAACAAAAATGTTTTCTCCGTGAAAACTGACAATTATAAATTTAATCTTATATTATTTTGAAGTGTTCACACTGTTTAGGAGTTCCATGCTACAAAATAATCGTTTAGTTTCCATGGTTCTCTAACTCATAACTCTCGGTAATAAAAAATAATTCATTAATAATTATCGATTTTTTGTGCACTTATAGTTAGTTTTTACTATGTTTTCTGTTCAACCACGAAAGTGACTTTACATTTATCCAGAATCCACTGTAAGTGATTTTGCAGAACCAGTTGAAGGTGAGTAATTACATTGATGTAAATATACACATGTATTTAACTTCTTTTATACCAAAGGGCAAAATATAATCATTCTTTAGTAAACACCCGTTTGTAGATATTTTTTTAATAGTTACTTATCATCTGTTTAGATATCATAAAGATTATAATGAAGTAATCCATATAATCCGACTATTTTTTTATATGCTGCAGTTACGCCCTCTCGAAGCACCTCAATTTTTCAAAAATCATTTGTTTACCGAGAGAGAGGATTTATACTTCATTAAATAGAAGAGATTAACATAAATAAATTAATCTAAATTTTATATTATTTAGAGCAGATCTAAATACTTGCAATTTTGGAATAAAAATACATCTAAAGCTATTCTAAGAATGATTGAATGTTGCATTGTAGCCCATTTCCATTATTCTACACATTAACTATTACTAAATGTACTTTATATACTTCATACATATTATTTGGTTGTAAACGTTTGCAGTTTGTTTTTCTTAAATGATAGTTTACTTTAAAGTTATCTTTACTATTCTTCCATAGAATAATCATAAATATTATGTCTAATGAAGCTAAAAATTAACTTTTTGTTTTCAAATAGTATATAAATGGCATGTTGATCGTAACAGTTTAGACATGAAGTGAAATACATTCATTTATAAAATAAAGTATATTTTCGATGTAATTCGATCATTCATTTATAACAACTATCATTGAATTATCATAGTAGTCTTGGATTCATCATATATATATATATATATATATATATATATATATATATATATATGATATAAATGAACAGTTGTACATTCGTAAAGTTTTTTTGAAGAGAAAACGTATTGATTGCTAAATCGACTGTTGAATCGTATTTGTTTCATTGTGACATATCACAGTGACTATATATATTTATATCTATGAAAAGATGTACAGTTTTAAGGTTAATGTCCATAAAATGTCATTTTGAATATTATTTTCTATATCTAGTAGTCTAACAGATTTGTAAATATTCTTAAAACTTAACAATTATGATTTAACTAACTTATCTGCTAAAAATAAAAATCTACTAGTTGAACGTATCATAGTTTATATAAAATAAGCAAGTCGAATAGAAAATAACGATGACAGTATCTGAACAACCTTAAGTAGTTATTTCACTGGTTGAAAGCATGAGTCAATTGAAGCTAGACCACCATGGAAAACCTGAAAACACTGGAGTTCAACCAGGTCTGTTGTGAGATATCAACTCACTGAAGACAATGGTATGCGGTGGCGAAACTTCGTGAATTGGTTGAAGTTAGACATTAACACCGTTGGATGCCGGCTCAATGGTCTAATGGTTAAGTGCTCGCGCGCGAAGCCAGTAGGTCCTGGGTCCGAATCCCGCGGGGTGCGGGATCGTGGATGCGCACTCCTGAGGAGTCCTATATTAAGACGAAACGGCCATCCAGTGCTTCCAGGTTTTCCATGGTGATCTGGCTTCAATTGACTCATGATTTCAATCTGTGAAGATTTCTAAAATCTCCACAAACCCCTTCTGTTTTAGATTTGTATAAAGTTAGTAGTTCAGTCAATCTGTAATTTAAATGAAAGGTAACGAGATTGATAAGAAGTATAAATATCGATAACATTAGGTGAATAAGATACTAGTCATCAAATGCTTGATTACGTAATATTTAAAATATTAATTTTGAACAGTGACAGTATAAGAGAAAGAAAAGACATCCATTTAATTTATGATAGAAATAACTGTTAATATAATAGTCCTAAAGAAATCTAATGTGTGAGAACAGTTTGAACTTGTCCCGGTTATAAATAAGTTTGATCAATGTTTCTATCATATAAAGGATTCAGAGCCTATCAGAAAACAATATCTGTGTGTGTTCTCTGTGATTGTTATTCAAATTAATCAGATAAGTTAGAAATTTACATTTTTCTTGAATTTGTTTACCATTTCGTATTATACGTTACATTTGAAACATTAAAAAAAATACGGAAATACATTTGTAATTAATCTACGGAAGAACTTATTTCAAACATTTTTTGTTGCTGTATGAAATCATATCGATTAGTTTAATGCTATAAAAATATGCAAATTACTTGGGCCCTAGTTAGATTGATGCTAGAAATACCACATGTTTAATTGTAAATCATTTGTTTATTCTTAATTTTCCAAAGCTAGTTTGCATTATGGATTGAAACTCTTCATACAGTCAGGAATCAATAAAGATCTACTTAATCCTAGTGAAGAATTTATCACTGTTCAAGTACGATCCCGTTTTTTTAGGATCAAACCCATACTCTTCAACTCATATGGTTGTTTATTATTTTTATGACTTTAAGTACGACTGAAATTAAATTTACTATTTACAGTAGAAATAGTCTAATGATATTCAGCTAAAAGATAGGGGGACTCACAGTGATATTGTTGTGAACGAACACTCTGGTGAGGACAGTCAACTTATTGTTTAATACGAAATTACATAGTTCTTTCTTAAAATGTGAAAACCATACATCAAATATTTCGTTTGCGAATCCCTCATCAATTGTTCAAATGTCATCGTTCCTTCGTCGCTATAATAATTACTCTCTGTTCCCGTTCTCTTCGATTCAATCTTTCCAACCTTCTGCTGTCAGACACTTTCACTTCTGATTGATATTATATATACCTAGGTTAATCAACTATAGACACCCTTCTAGAATAGTTGAGAAAAATCTGGAGCCAAAATAACTATGTGAAAAGGTTTCCATAGCACCAAAGAAAACGCTTCATGAACTTTCAATTTAAAGGAAATACTGCAGCAGAAATTCTGAGTAATAGACTTTCGAGATCTCTGAGAAAAACATTTTGTTCGACCGAACTTTGCATTATCTTTTCTAATCCTCCTATGATTTGTGGTTATGTAAGGGATAAACTCCATCTTTGTGCCAAATCAATGAGCATCTATCACTTTGCTTACTCGTGCGATGCAGGTCATGTTGGTCACACAAAGCGTACCCTTTCGAAACGCATCGCCGAAAATTACCATTCCTGGTTTTCTAAAGGATGACAAAGTATGGTCGAAATCCCACTCTTAGAAAATCTAGTCAATTCTGGTCAGAAGCAACCTTTGAAATTATACATGTAGTCAAAAGAGCTAGCTCAAAAGGAATGGAAATGTAAAACCTATGTACGGTAGAAGCTATTACTATGCATCGGTTCAAGCCTGACCTTCGGGTATAAAAATAGTATATTCATTCCTTTATTCTGCCATGGTCGTAACCTTGCTTTCTAGATTACATAATCCATCGCTTTTTTAATTATTGTTCCTACTCTTTTTATACTTGTTTTTACAACTATTAACTCGGTGTTTTTACAACTTCTAATCGTTTTATTCTTTCAAGTAGATAATTATCATTACCCTGCCACTTTTCGCTAATTATTAGATAACTTCTTTTCATTATCTGATTTTCGCAAATAATTCATAACAAGAAACCATTCTAAGTCTTCTTAATTACTAACAACCATTCTGTTTTACTACAGACTACTATTTTAGTAAGTAAAATTAACTGTAAATACGACTGTACTACTTAAGTAAATGAAATCGTCTAAAAGAGATTTGTTGTTCCGTTGTTCACAGTTCTTTTGTGATAGCTTAAAGTGGTCAGTGTTTTTAGAAGTATTAATGTATATAACCATGCTGAAGTTTACTATTTTCTAATAATATAGGTGTTGAAATTTATTGATATCTGCTTAGTTAACCGTAGGTAAATGAAGTTCATTTGGATTTTTTACATTGATACAATAATCTCTAAGTAATGCCACCAACAATTTCAACAGGTTATATAAGTTTCAGATATAAATTTTATAAAAACCAATCACAATAGGAATTACTTGATATCACCCCCAATCCTTAACAAACTTCGATATCATACATTTACAATCATTTATAGAAATAAATACAGTGACTTCGAATATCAAGAGATGTATACGATCTTCCATTTGAATGTCACAATATATAAATATTTAATTTCTCACTACATATCCAGAAAATATCATCTTTAATTCGTTTCAGACTCATGGATAAATACTGTTGAAAACAAAAATACAATGACGAAGCAGCTAAAATACTACAACCACACCATTAAATATTATCTTTAGCAAATATAAAACTGTGAATTAAATGGTCATTTAATTATCAGATCCATCCTCTTTTTTTTTACTTTTAAATGACAGACTAGCATTTACTGTAAATTATTTTAATTGAAAAAAGGTGGGACTATAATTTATGGACAACTTTTCAGTGACGCTAAATTGACTTTGAGAGTGTCCACTTAATAACTAGAACCAAATAAAGCTTATAAACCAGTATAAGAAATTAGAATTATGATTTACAATTGATGAATATGTTTAGGAATTAGACCATAAGTTTCTATGACGAACGGACATCAACTATAATACTAAAATAGTGTATTGCTAAATGAATGGGTGAATTACGCGCCAAAATCTAAAACCTGTTATCTGATTCCTGATTGGTTCGTTCATAAATTATAATCTTGTCAAGCAAAAATATAATTTTAATTGTGTTTTACTTTAGATAAACAAACCAATCTATCTAATTGGATTGTTTACTAAACAATTTAATATGTCACAATTATCTTTACATATACATATACATATCAACATTTTCCCAAGATAAATCAATGAAAAATATAACAATTACATAAATATACTTTTATCCTTAATTAATCTTTTCAATTATTTATGTAAGTGAGAAATAGTTATAGAAAATGGACATAAATTATAAAACAAAATTTTTATTAAAGAACTAGATAATTTAATGAAAAGAAAAGCCGAAATAGGAGAAAGAATAGAAAGAAAGAAAGAGAGAAAGAAAGGAAACAATGAGGGTAAAATTTATTTTTTCAAGACCAAAGGATTGTCAATTCCCCTTTTTCTTTTAAGGACATATACAATAATATTAATCCAGGCAACACGAAAGCTATTTTTACAAGAAAAAAGAGTGTTTCATATAAGAAATAAACACCATAATAACTCTTAATTACTAAAAGGGGTTAGTGAATTTGTTTTTTTGAAGTTTCTCTTTTTTTAGCATTCCATACTGATTATTGTTAAGCAATGATTTAAAACCTGGAAAAACTGGACAATTGTTTGATTTTAGTATTGGACTACCTGGAAGTATGCATTCACGATCCCATTACCGAGGATTTAACTCAGGACCTACGATCTTGGACACAAACACTTAACTTCCAGAGTACTAAATCGGAACACTGTGGTTTGCATGTCTGACTTCGATCCATTCGTCATAACGTCCAGACATATTAATTGACCTATACTCCACAAGGTTGAACTTTAGTAGCCACGGGTTCCCACTCAAACTTCGTAATTACTTATTGAAATCAATCACTTGTAAGCAGTTGGTGAATAATCACTCCAATGGGTTTACGTAGATTCTACGATTTTTTACAGCCAACATCCAACCAATCATCGATTTAAAATGATGGGTGATGTTTCGAAGCATCTGTATAATTTATTCGTAACTGAAGATGGTTTAACTAAGAGACCTGAAAACATTTCAGTTGTGAGGAAGAATTGCAACCTTACGAGTTTTTTAACAGCTGATTTCCCTAACAATATAGTTTATCCCCAAAATTAACTAAATATTCCCTAAAACATTATATTAATATATTATTTTCCACTTTAGCTGTTTTACACCAAGTAACGGTAAAAATATCACCGATTATCAGGATGGGTATTTGTGGAGATTGTAGCAAGTTTAAAAGTTGAATTCATGGGTCGATCTAAGCTAAACCATCATTGAAAACCTGGAAGCTCTGGACGGTCATTTTTTCCTAGTATGGGATTCCTCAATAATGCGCATCTACGAACCCTTATATAGATCTCGAACCTTGAACCTTCGGTTTAGCGCAAGAACACTTAAGCTCTGAACCACTGTTAAGGCATCCAGTGGTGTTAATGTCTAACTTCATTCGAGCCATGATCTTGCGCAACATTTTATCCATTGCCTGATATGGATAACTGTCTCACACCCGACACAGATTGAACTTCATTGGTTATGACTTCTCACTAGAACTTCAAGAAATACATCTTGAAGCTAGTCAATAGTGAGCACTGAAGGACTATGAGTCAAATCTTATAAAGAAGACTAGTCTCCACAGTACTGCTAACACATCATGATGAAAACTGTGGACTAGGATGAAACTCAAATAATGGATTACTTACGGAAGACTATCAATTATTTAATACTAAATAACATGAAACTAATCAGTAAAACTATGATTGAATTTTCAAATCACACTACAGAATGAAAAGATGGAGAATTCGAAATTTACAAAGAAATTTCAGGAATACTATGAAAATCTTTATAACAATTTGTGAAACTGTCCACATTGTTTGAAGCTGCAACATTATGCATTTCTTTTAAAGTAGAAAATCAGTTTGTTTTAGTCATCATAATATTTCATTCATAAGTTCATATGGTGATTAAATTTGGATTATAGATACTATAATTTTGAACAAGTATAAACAAACAATATTGTTTTTAGTTTAAATGTTATCATAGTTTACTCTAATTGATATGATAGAAAGAAAAGTCAAAATTCGATTGATTTACTCATTATGATTTTTTGTTCAACATTATTTCCGTTTCGATTCAATGTAATGATTACTTAACGTAGTATTTCTTTTGTTTCCTCCTCGCATGATATTTTATTCTGTATAACATACGATATTCTTGTATTAGAAATTGACATATACTATGCTCAGCATATGATTTGTTAATCATCTTATTATATTCATTAAATCTAATGTTACTATTTGTATTACGTAACCTAGTATTATGAACTTTCTATTACGTCTTCATGGTTACTCATGTTCACATTTCCTCACGGAATTAGTACTTTAACGAAAATATTTTCATATATATATATATATATATATATATATATATATATATATATATATATGCATACGATTGTACAGCTTGATAATACATTCGTTGAAAAGAGATCCCTTCGTTGAACTTCGTGTTTTTTTATTTTTAATGTTTAAATGGGAATTATTTGTCAATAACTGTGAGTATTTTTCACATATGTGATTTCATTCTAATTATTAAACAAAATGGGTCTACGAATCAATATATAAATGAGTGTATTTTTGACTAGGGTCGTCGTCGTCATGTATTTTATTTGGGGTGGGGTGAGGGGTAGTAAATCTTCATTTATGCCAGTCTTTGTGTTCTTACATTCGCATCGTGGGAATTTCAGAGGACCCTCATTTCCAGCATAAGTGATAAACATTTCCTATACAACAATCAACGAAAACCAGATATAACAAGTATCGTCTAATCGACAATACATATCGGTGGTGACGGGATTTTCGGAAAAAAATTTAAGAAGTCTTATCACTAGTATTCATCAATATTTATATGAGAATATTAGAACAGTCAAGACAATTTATATTGTTCACTAATTGAGTATTTATACAATTTCTTATTACATAAATTTTTGTGTTTAATATTCTGAATTTCAAAAGGGGTTTTGTGGAGATTGTAGTAATTTCAATAGTTGAGATCATGAGTCAACTAAAGCTAGATCACCATGGAAATCCTGGAAGCACTGGATGGCCCATTCGTTCTAGTACGGGATTCCCCAGCAGTGCGCATTCACGACCCCGCCTCGCGAGATTAGAACCGAGAACCCATCGGTCTGGTTATAAGCAGTGATCAGTGGAGTTCAGCTGAATCATCTGTGAGATAGTAACTCACTGATGACAATGGTAGATGTGTCGCTCAATTTCGTGGATTAGTTGAAGTTGGACATTAACACTGTTGGATGCTGGGCGGCTCAGTGGTTAAGCGCTCAAGTGCAAGACTGATAGGTCCTGGGTTCGAATCTCACGAGGCGGAGCCGTGGATGCGCATTGCTGAGGAGTCCCGCACTAGAACGAAAGGGCCGTTCAGTGCTTCTAGGTTTTCCATGATGGTCTAGCTTTAATTGACTCATGGTCTCAACTATTGAAATTCTGAAGTTCATTCATTGAAGTTTTACCTACTTGGTTTGTTAAACCATAGACTAAATATTTTATTATCCTATACTACTTAGCACTACTATTAGTAAACTTGTTTTCCTTACAATCAATCTGCACATTTTGCTTATAATATGTAGTTATGAGATTTAATTCATTATGATCATTGACTCATAAGTTACCTTGATTCGTTTAACATTTTCATATAAACATTCATGTATAGTACAATAATGCTTTATGGTAATCTAAATGTAAACAATATTGTTCGTTTATATGTGTTGTTCCAGGTAAACTATTTCTAATTAATCATTATGTTATTCACATATTTTATTGACTAAAAATATACATTTCATTCTTATTAAAAGTTTACATCTAATTCATTCAAATCTGTATACAACGGTATTCAGATAATTATAGGTTTCACTTAACCAAATTGCAATCAATAAGGAACTCACTTCATCTCTAAGAGATTCACAGAAAATCACATCAAGTCAATTCCTTCGACTATTGTCGATATAAAAGAGTAGCTATACCAGTCATTACTCTTTTAATTGTTGGTTTGTTCTTCTTGAGATTAATTCGTGATGTAAAACCATAAAAAACATTCGATTATGTTTTTATTCATCAGCTCATTTTCAATGCATGATAACATATATATATAATTTAATAGAGATTCCTTGACAAACAAACGATGTAAACACTTGTGAAGATATGCAACAGGTAGATCTCTTTCGAGGGCCTGCAACAAACATTATATTTATCTAAACATAAACTGACGACCGATAATTCATTCCAACAATTATGTTACCAGATATAAAACTCTTAGTAATTGTAAACAATCTGTACACCTGCTTCAATATTGTTAATCATTCGATATTGAAATTTATTATTGTAATTAGGTGGCATTATACTACTTTTTAGTCAGTGTCATAGCAATATCTTTCTATCTGTTTGCTGATAATATTCATTGTGACATTTCAAAGTATTGGGATATTTTAGAGGAAAGATATGTCCAACTAAAAATTCCTCAGTTTATAATGATCTTTTCTATCTAGTGACAATTACGAGCAATTAGCATTGTACTTGTTATTTTAGTTAATAAGTAGATCTACGGTAGGTATCTATTGTAGCGTAGTTTCATGAATATTCATTTACAAAATGAGAATACATACAAAAGTAACTTGCATTATTATTATCCGTTGATAAAATGAGTTTGATAAAGAAGCTTCATTATTAGCAAGAATTCCTTATAGCAGCTTATTGTAAGCTAAATTAGATGGTACGTAATCTATCTGATAGTATATATATATATATATATATATATATATATATATATATATGTATATGTATATATATATATGGATAATTTGCTGGTCTTCCAGGTCTCTTAGGACAGGGTTGCATGATATGTGCTGTTGGATGGCCTATGCTCCTCTACGAGAGGTAACAAGCGTAAGTAGGTAAGTAAAGTAATATATGAATAGGTAGATAAGACACTACTTTTCGTAGTTTAAAAACGGTTTTTAAGAAAAATCATTCATTTTTTAGTGTATCCGCAATCCTTGGTTAGGATGTAATAGTCGTGTTTTTCAAAATTCTAGATTGTAGTGTCATGTGCTAGGAAAGTCTTGAAAGAAAATGTTTTATTTTTACATTTATTTTTTAGACCTTTCAAATCTGTGTTATTTTGTTTTCTAATTCTTATAGCTTAATGGAGAAACATTCAGTGTCAGTCGTCAATGTTCACTTAAAATGTGCTATACACTAAATCTTGATACGTTATCAGGTTTACTTAGCCCACAGTAATTGCTAATTACAAAAAAATTCAAAGTCTCTTTTTAGGATTGGGAACTAATAGGGACACTAACTCATGACAATACAGAAAAGTTTATAATCCACACGACAATGATCGGTGGAGGAGATGGTACACCAGGATAGCTAAGTATTCAGAGCATAATTCAAAACTGAAAAGGATTAACTCTGTATATATAGTAACACAATATATCCTCGAGAAACATATGTAAATCAGCAAATTATGAGTACTTCTATACAATTGGGAAAAGTTTAGTTCATTTGAATATATAAATTTAAAAACTGTTATCGTGGTTATTGTTACAAGAAAAAAAATTTATGAACACAAACTTTGAAACTTAAAATCTTCCTAGTAAAAATTTTTCAGTGGTTAGAAAAGTCGAGAAGTTGATTTACAAATGCTCTAGTATGGTCAAGGGTGGAGAGAGTCAGCTCTCTCTTTCGAAATGCTCTCAAATGGCTACCTGTATACAGCCTCTGCCGTGGAAGTCCTACTCACTGCCTTCTCGTGGCTGGGGTGTTGTTTACGAAATTAAGAGGACGTAAAGCGAATGTCGGGCGCTTTGACCGGGTTGACAGATATGGAGGATCTGTCTTAGGGACTTGGAGAACCCTGATCTCAAACCATTGGTGCACATGGGCTCCAGTATCCTGAGGAAACAAATGGCGTATGAATCTAATGTTGGTCACTGGCTACCATGGAACTGTATCTCTTCACGTTGCTCCATTGCCTTGTGGATCAGACCTTTAAATCGAAGGCTCCAGGCGTGGTCTCCTTGGAAATCCACCTGCTTCTGTGTATGCGCTTGGCCAGTATCACAGCCCACACACAAATCAAGTGCCTTGTGAGGCACATATCTGTTTGGTGCCTCCTTATACCAATATTTATGTGTTCCAATAAATAAATAAATAAAGAGAGAGATGTAATCCGAGATAGGCACATATATAGAACAGAGGCGATTTAATAAAATAATTTGTATCTGCTTTTAGATTAATAATGTTGATAATTTATGTCTATTTAAAAATACTTTAAACTAGATTGTTTCTTGAAGTAAAAAGTGAAATTTTTGATACAGATTTATATAAAATCAAAGTGTAGTGGACATTTGTTTCGTCACAGTTTGCTACAAACTAATCATGTTCACTCATAAATATCAGTGAGATCTATCAGAAATTTACTAAAACCTAGGAAAAATTGGACCACAGTTTCTTCTTCATTTGAGACTCCTTCTCAATGAGTATCTACAATCCCACTGGGGATTAAGACCTACACTTTCTGTTCTTAATCTGAAGGCTTAACCTATAAGTCGCTTAGTCAATATTCATTGACATACAAGTTCAACTTAAACTCATTTATATATTTCTTCACCATCATTCGTTTTAAACTGTAATCAAATTAACATCACTGGTGAAAATAGATGATTGTGGAGTGATGTCGCAAACTGATATAAAATTCAATATTTCCACTGGTAGATAACAGTTCAATTGTTTTTAACTTGACCACTTGCCTGAAGATCTGAACATCCTGATCCTCATCCTCAATGGTGTTATTGATATACATTGCTTAGAAACTCAGTCCATTCTAGTATGAAATAATTTTCTAAAACTGATTAATGCAAAATACATAATCGAACAATCACTACAATACTGTATATTTTGCAAGTTTACAAATACACTATCTTGTTTGATGATCATCATTATTATCTAGAATATTGAATATTGATTAAAATCTTTTTTTCACGAATGATATGAGTCATCATTTATATTCAATATTAAAGCTCAGAATTTTGTCTTGTCTGTTGCGATTAATAAAATTTTAAAAAAAAATCAAAAATCAATAAAAATTCGGAATTCAATAATTTTAAATATTTAAAATGAAAAGAATTTTCGCTCTCTCTCTCTCTCTCTCTACATATATATATATATAAGAAATACACGTACAAGGTAATAAACATGTAAAATCTCTGTATTTCATTTTATTTTCCTCATTTTTAAAACAGTAACATTTAAATATTTTAGGCGCCAATTTTAGTGAAGAGTGAACTATACATTTTATTGTTTTAAACGACATTTAAATGTACTCCAAAAATCAATATTCATTATTTAAAATATAGTATTATGTTGCATAGGATACTATTTTAGAAAAATGTTATCTAGGTCTATATATATGAATGGTATTCTTATTCATTGTATATTAGATTAGAAACAATATGTGGAAGAAAAAGAAAGTCATTTATGTCACAAAATATATAGAATTTAAGAAACATTACCGTATTTTAGTTTCTATCATATAAAACATCAGATAGAATGTTAGAAACTTTAGAATGTAATCCACTGAACTGTTATATTTGATTTACTTATATGAATCATAACACAATTTGTATACTTTATTCATAGAAATAAATTACATAATCAATTGATTATTGATCGAATTATTCTTTAAATGTTCTGTTTTTATTTTGCATGATCTGTCATCTTCCACAAGAAACACATTTGTCAAATATGTGGATGATCTCACTGTATGTATACTGATTTCTACTTCTTTACATCTCATAGAAATGAATGAGTTTTTGTCTCGTATTGAATGGTGGTCTATTGTTAATGGTCTCATATTTAATCCTTCTAAATGTCAAGTTTTTAACTTTAGTCCAAGACATAACCAACATCTAACCAAAATGTTGGAGTCCCATAATCTTTATGCTATTGGAGACTCTTTGATAAACACAGTGTCGAAGGTCAATTGTTTTGGTGTTACCTTTTTCCTATGATCTCTCTTGGTTTCCTTGTGTTTTGCTGTTATCGAAGAAATTTTTCCGTCTGAATTACTATAAAAAGAGGTTGCGTGCTCTTGGGATTACTCGTTATTTACTCTTACAATTTGTCAATTCCTGTATATTGCCTATTATTATTTACTGTTATCAACTATTCTTTTCCAGACTTTTGAGAAAAGACTTTATTGTATTGTGGAGAGTGCTGAAGGCAGTTAGCAGAGTGTGTCGCGAATCTTTTTGAAATCTTGAAAACTTTTCTCAGGTGTTATCTTATCAGATACTAATCATCCCCTTCACTCATATCTTTCTCCATGTATATGTTCTGGTAGAACGAGATGTCAATACATTAAAATCCATGCATACAAGCAAACGTATAAAACTTCTATAATACCTTACCTAGCAAATATATTATATGATGAATAGATTGTTAGAGTTAATCTAGTCAATAACCTATCTTTTTAAACATGTCTCTAGTTTGAAAAGTTGTACAGATTCAGACCTTCTTTTTTTTGCTTTATTTGTTGTTTTTTTCAAAGAAATTTGTTGAAATACCTTGTGTTGAGTAATATAATATTGAATAAAGCCATTAATAAATAATAATAATAATAATGTTACTTTCTATTTAATGAATGAGTTATTTCTCATAAGTTAGAAAATTAGAAATAATAACTAAATTAATGTATTTGTTCGTAAATTAGGAAACAATTCCAATATATATGTGCATATATTCCCTCTTCAGGAAAATAATATCCATTAACTTGTAAAACATTTGAATGTATTTTTTTCTATTTATTAAGATAATATTAACAAATCATTTATCCTTATTTATTGTAATAATTAAACTAATACAATAATGAATTATTTCTATTTTACTTTTCGAAAATATTTCGATTGAATTGATGAATCAGAAGGGGTTTTATGGAGATTTTAGAAATTTCACTGATTGAAATCATGAGTCAATTGAAGCTAGACCACCATGGTGGTGGATGCGCACTGCTAAGGAGTCCCAAACTAGGAAGAAACGGCTGTCCAGTGCTTCCAGGTTATCCATAGTGGTCTAGCTTCAACTGACTAATAATTTCAAACAGTGAGTTGATTAAGTAGTATATTTATACAAAAATAAAACTCAGTTTATATGTAGAGATGAATAGTAACTAGCAGGATTTATGTTTTATAATATTTGGGACTTGTCAGTAGTATGCATCCATGATTCTATATATGGGACTTGAGCATAGAACCTTCGATATTGCACTCGAATGCGTCATTTCTAGACTTCTACTAAGGTATCTAGTGATGTTAATGTCTAACTTCAAACAATTGGGTTCTGATGCTCAAGAAATAATTATGTATTCTCATTGACAGTCAAATATATAATTTTCCAACTAGTGACTAGTCTCGGATTTTTTATAAAAATCAAAACAATTCTACTTTTGGTGAATTTTCTCTAGTAAAAATATATTAAATTCAGATTTTAAAAGATATAAGTTTTCATTAACTACACAAAATCTCATCAGTTATTTTGATCATTTGTTTCTAACCATACTAAATACTGTTAGCTAATAGCTAGCAGGTTGCATGTTGCATGGTGTTTGTAGCTTATCAGCCAAATGTACCTGAATCTGTGTGAATATTCACATCGAAACTACAACCTGACACCTTTGTCCACAAACGCCCATAACGTATGCAACCTGTAAGCATTACTTCAATACTTCCATTTAATAATATGTACTTAACATCAACAAGTAAAAGATATAAATAATTCTAAAAATGATATTACACTGTTATTGTAAGAAAAATGCAGTTATCTATAGATATTCTTTAAATTACGAAGCTTTTTGTGTCTATCTCTGGAAAATTCTTTCTAAACCATTTTTATATCAATAAATTGTAGTTTTACTACATAGAGTAATAGATAGATTGAACCTTTGGGATATTAAGACAATGAAACTAGATGATTTCTTCAACATTTTCATAAACTAATGTTTATTAGCTTTCGCTGGTTGAAATCATGAATCAATTGAAGCTAGATCACCATGGAGAACCTAGAAGCACTGGACGGCCGTTTCGTCCTAGTATGGGACTCCTCAGCAGTGCGCATCCACGATCCTGCACCCCGCGAGATTCGAACCCAGGACCTATCAGTCTCACGCCAGGCGCTTCAAAATCTTCAAAAAACCCATTCTGATAATAATAATAATAATAATAATCACCTGCTCACTTGTGATTGGCTTCAGGAGACACTCCTGGAGTTCTAGTGAGAAGCCGTTATCAGTGAAGTTCAACCAGGTCTGTTGTGAGGTATCTACTCACTAAAGACAATGGTGTATGGTGGCGCAATTTCGTGGATTGGTTGAAGTTAGACAATAACACCATCGGATGCCGGCTCACTGGTCTAGTCGGTTTGGTGCCTGGCACGAGACTGATAGTTGCTGGGTTCGAATCTCGTTGGGTGGAGCGGGATCGTGGCTGCGCACTGCTGGGGAGTATCATACTAGGACGAAGTGGCCGTCCAGTGCTTCCAGGTTTTCCATAGTGATCTAGCTTCAATTGACTCATGACTTCAACCAGCTAAAATTCTAAAAATCTCCACAAAACCCATTCTGATTTAATAACTTTATAGTAAGAACCTGTTAAGAACATTTAACTATAAGTGGTCATATAGGTAACATATAGAAGAGAATAGATCATTTTAGGTAGATCCTCGAATTTGGTGATGATGGAAATTTTAAGTCGAATCTATACTACTGTCATTTCGACTTAATTGAAATTTTTGAGGAAAACCACTTGTTTGAAATTGTCAGAGGTTTGATCATTGTTTTATAGCTGGGTATTTCTCTTTTTTATTATACTAATAGTACCAAAATGTACTAATACACTCATTATAATGAATAAAATAGATTAAATATTACTAGAGCAAACAATGAATAAACTTGTACATGTAACTTGTTCATTTGTTTCAGATTTTTTCCAAATTCATATGGTTTCTTGAAAATGTCAGTGTAGCCTTTAACTCAATTAAATATGAAATGCATGAAAATGATAAGTCTTCTAATTGAACTCTAGATTCGGTTCCTAAACACTTCTAGTAATCTCCAGGTTAAATGTACATAGCGACTTGAACACGACAGAAAAGGTGTGAAATATAGAAAAAACGATTCACTCCAAATGTTAATTTATGTACAGAAAATCTAGGGTTTTTGTAGTATTTTAGATGATCTTGAGTTTCCGGAAAATTCTAGACCGCTACTAAACAATAGTAACAGTATAGTCAATCATTTAATCAAAAACTCGATATGTGACTATTCACTTTCTAGATATTTCTTGCAAAACATCTAGTGAATACTGATTGGATAAGATGCATCTCAATGTTTTCAGAGTCTTTTTTGGTTTACTGTGCGAGGATTTTTCGGGATCTCAAGTAAACAAATTTCTAAATCATAATTTCATCACTCATTATTTTATGCTTATCACTATATAATTATTATTGTTTGAAATAAAGCATAATGTCTTTTATTCATTATTAAAAAGTCAACTAAAAATATGTCTCTATGGTTAAGATCATGAATCAGCTGAAGTCAGACCACCATGGGAAACCTAAAAGCACTGGACGTTCCATTGTAAGACTCCTCAGCAGTGAGCATCCACGATCCCGCCTCGCGAGACTTGGACCCAGGGCCTATCAGTCTTGCGTGAGTGCGCTTAACCACTAGACCATAGTGGTCTGACTTCAACTGACTCATGATCTCAACCATTGAAATTACTATAATATCCACAAAACCCCTTCTGATATTAAAAATATATCACCAAAATGACAGTTAGTTATTTTGCTTAGATTTCTAATGTTGACAGGGAATTATTCAACTACCTTTTTTTGTATTTTGTTGTTATTTTTAATATTCAGTTAAAAATGTCTGTAAATGTATTTTATGTTCGTTTGTAAAACATTCTGTTGCATTTTTTTGTTTTTGTTTCCAACATTTATCCTTTCTTTTGATGTCAACAGTATCTTTTTTAGGGGATATTCTTTGTTAATTAATCATTGTCCATTAGAAAAAAATCTGTCATATAATGGTTAGTGAATTTGTGAAGTCTTTAAATAAAGGTGAATTTCACAGTAACAATAACAATTTCTCATATATGATTTTTGTTAGAATAAGTTTCTAGTGAAGATAAATTGTGTTAATTTATTCATGGTTGACAGTGGCTCGATTTTATGGATTGGTTGAAGTTAGACTTGAACACTGTTGGATATCGGCCGGCTCAGTGGTCTAGAGTTTAAGCGTTCACATACGAGACCGATGGGTTGTGGGTTCGAATTTCGCGGGGCAGGATCGTGATGTGTACTGCTGAGGAGTTCCACACTAGGATGAAATGGCCGTTCAGATTTTCCATGATTCATGAATTCAACTATGAAATTACTAAAATCTCTACAAAACGCCTTTCTGCTAATCTTATATTTGATTGGAGACAATCAATATAATCCCTAAACACAGATTATTACTTGTCAGCTAGAAGGGAATCAATGGTTTACAAGTGCTTTAAATATATATAAAACAGTTAATGTTGGAACTTCTGTCATAGAGCTATTTAGGTGCTACTGAAATCATAGAAATTGGTATGCAGGCTCGAAGAGTTTTGTCGATTGCTTCCAATCATGCAATACTTGATAATGTGCAATGAATTATAACTTTATATTTTGCCAATAACGATATAGTAACCTGAACAATAAAATTTGAACAGCACTTAGAACTGGACGTCATGGTTGGTTAATACTGTGTAGACATTTAATAATCACGCTGTTTTGACTTTCATTTTACATCTTTGATTGATTTTGTTTAATCAGCCATTGAAAATCTATTAATATTGGCCAGATGTTTTGTTTTGATAGGGTACTTCTTAGCACCTTTTATCTATGACTCAGAAAAGTATTGCACATGTAACTTTCTAAACTTTGTTTAATCTTTCTTTGATGTAAGTAAAACAGTGAGTAGAAGACAAACATCACATACTCGTATTATTTTTTGTTGTATTATAGAATTGAAAGTTCTATCATGAAAACAAATACTATTTTGTTAGTTCATATATTATCTTAACATAGTCGTCCAATTTTATACTATTGGACGTAATAAATACAGGATTGTACCAGTTCTCAGTAGGTATTCCGGGTGAGACCTTATCTTTACTTTGTAATTCAGTTCTTTTTTGAAAGCTAAAAGTACTGGGTTTTGTTTGCAATGTGAATATCAACATTGGGATACAACCACATCCAGCTGATAAATCCCTAATAGAATAAAACATACGTTCTGGATTACACTACCGACTGCAATTCATTCAAAAAATATTAGTTAGTCTAAGTATATATATAACCAAATCATATGAATCCTTGTGGTTATTCTATTACTATACGAATAGTTTAATAATTTATCAGGATATATTATTCTCAGTTCAACATTAAAAGATCTTCGACCTTGAAAATACTTTTTCTTGAACAGATAATGCTTTCTTCTTAATAATTTGTTCTTAGATTAGTCTTTTTTAGCTTAATAATGCGATAGACATGAGATGTATAAATAAACATAATCAATTGAAATACTGTAACGGTAGTTGTCTATCGAAGATCGAAAGTTTTCGGGACTTAACTTCTTAACAACGAATCAATAAAAAAATCTTTACAGGACTCCGATGTCTAACGTAGTAGGTGGTGTATGTGATCGAACTCAGAATTTCCGAGCGTCAGGTGGATAGCTTAACTCTGCAACATTTGAGTTGGCATTTAATGTCTAACATTTCTATCTTCAATCTATTTGTGACTATCAGAGCATATCACCCATTATCATTTGTGATACCTGTCTCATGCTCAACATGGTTAAACTTCTCTAGTTAAGGTTTCTCAGTCAAACTTGGGGAATTTGTTCTGGACATTTAAGTCAACTAAATTTAGAAATCTAAATCATCTAACACTAATCTGGCTGTCTGACAATTAAACCTTGAAGCTTGATGATCATGGTTGTAATTTCAAATGAATTCATGAATGAGAGCCATTAAAAATGTCCCATACTTGCGAAAAATGATTGTTCAGTATCTCCGAATTCCCATTGATTGTCTAGATAAGATCATTTTTTGTAGTGAAACTTCAAAGAATTAGAATAATTTGATTTAAAGAATTTCTTATTACTAGTTAAATGTTAATGAAGATTATTTCTCAAAGAAAAAAAATCCATATACCATAAAATCTGTAAATATGCATCCTATTTCCTCACTATAGTACACAGTTACTTACATCAAATACTGAATGGAAAAGCAAATATCCTTATAAATTAACTACCATCCGTATACGGACACACAGTCTTCATTAACAATAAGGTATTATTACGTTTATAATATAAGTAACAATAATCAATAAAATTTAACACCCTCAAAGATCATGGAATAAATAAATTTTTACTAAGGTATTCCTTTTCCTGAATTTTTCAAAACTTATCCAATAATTAAACATGTATCAGAAAGGGTTTTTTGGAGATCGTAGTAATTTCAACGGTTGAGATCATGAGTCAACTAAAGCTAGACCACCATAGAAAACCTCTAAGCACTCGATGGCCCTTTCGTTCTAGTGCGGGACTCCTCAGCAGTGCGCATTCACGACCCCGCCTCGTGAGATTCGAACCAAGGACCTATCGGTCTAGTGAGAAACAGTGACTGGTGGAGCTCAACCGAGTCATTTGTGAGATAGTAACTCACTGATGACACTAATGGATGTATCGTTCAATTTCGTGGATTAGTTGAAGTTAGACATTAACACTGTTGGATGCCGGCCAGCTGAAAGGTCTAGTGGTTAAGCACTCACGCGCGAGACTGATAGCTCCTGTGTTCGAATCTCGCGAGGCGAGGTCGTGGATGCGCATTGCTGAGGAGTCTTGCACGAGAACGAAGCGGCCGTCCAGTGCTTCTAGGTTTTCCATGGTGATCTAGCTTCAATTGACTCATGATCTCAACTGTTGAAATTAAACATGTATTATTTATGTCTGAAATAGAAGATTAAGCTAAATAGATGATAGATTTTTATGACCAAACTAATTACAATAACAGTTATGATTGAATATCTTCAGTAAATTGTTATTAAGATTTCTATATGCAACAAGCATTTAACAATGAATTGAAGTAATAAAATCTCTTTTTTCACATTTCGTAAAATAAACAATTCAGAAACATATATTATCTTCTTTATGTATATGATTAGTCATAGATGATCTTTTTTGAAAATACCGACCATTTTCAGTATAGTTTAAATGACTTTATTCCCAATAGACAAATTCTTCACCAGATTGTTTAATCCATGTTTCTTTGGAAATTACTCAAGTTTACTTAGCATTACAAGATGACTAATTTAATGTTGTTCAATATTGTAAATGAATTAGTGAGAAAACTTCAATTACTCAATCTAGATATATATTTTCATTATGTAATCGTTATGTCATTAAGCCTAAGGGATTGAATCCATTCACTGATGACGATGATGATAAACTTTTTATTATTTAGTTAACACCTTTGTTAATGTTACTGTTATTAGGTTAATCAAAACACAAGAGCTTTCCAAACTTAAGAAAAGATATACAGAGAAAATGAAATAAGGAATGGCACATATATGTAGAAAAGAATTCTATGATTTGTATTTGGAACTGTTTAAAATTCACTACTTAAGTTCATTTTTATCTGTTGTTGATAGTTACACAGAATTTTCAACGTTTTTGATTATTAAAAATGAGTAATTTCTATTAAACTTCTTACTCGTATGACAATTTGATTGCTATGGGGATTCAGTAGTTCGGTAGAGCTTAAAGTAGTTGGTTTATGTTCCAACGTGATCATTATTGTAGAGATTTAGAAATATACGACTGATGGATTTTAAATCGGGTTTTCCGGATTTTCCCGCCAGCCACAAAATGAATGTATTAAAGTTTTGTGAAATAACTCCGTTTCGAGGCGACCTCGTTAGGATGCACGTATGACAATAAATGCTGAAGAATTACGATCCTAAATATCAACAACAGGACATTACAAATGCTTATCAATAATATATTTGATTTGGTTTTGTCTTTGTTGTCCGAAATCTGGCTCCAGTTAGATTATGTGAATGCTTGTTATTGAATGATTGCTATCGAAATATATATGTCGCCTATCCTCGTATATAATTATCGACTTAGATCGCGTTAGTAAAAGACGGAATTAAATAAGTTAAATATGAGAATGGATGTTTAAATATGTATATTGTGTAATATCGTGAACCGGAACAGATAATCAAAGGGAAGAAGCGAATAGAAGAGAGCAAAGCGAAATTAAATGACGTGCAATCGAGAAAGCGTGTGAACTAACTCCATCTAATCAAGCGTGAATCGATATTTATAGTCACATAAAAGTAAACTACAGACATGTGATGAATGCGATAAGAAGGGCACACATATGTGCTTATATAAAATAGTCAAGGTTGATAAATGAATAATTAACAAGGTCAAAATGTGACTCAGGAATAATGGATAAATTGGTCTATCCAGAAGCTAAATAAATTGTAGATTTAACATAGCAACCGACATTACAGGGTTCTGTATAGATGGGGAACACATTTCACACTGCATCAACATCAGTTAGTGAACCATTGAAAACCAGATAATAGCTGTCCTTATACGATTTTTGCACTATTCGACACAGTGAAATCTAGATCCCGTGTTAAATTACATGAAAGATATCCAGGATTCATATATTATGACATTGAAAATTAAATGCGGTTAATATTAAACAAATAAGACTCTTTAAAATCTATTTTCAAGCCACTATTTTTATGCGTAAATAGTTTACAAGTTAACAAATAAAACAATATTGTGCCAGAATTCAAACAAACAACCTAAGTTAAGACGATCAATTCAATACTAAGATCAATTTTACTTCATCTAAGAATTACTGAAAACTAAAGAACTACAAACAACTAACTCATCTTAATTCATAACACTTCAACTGATATCATTCTACAACAAACATCAACTGTAACCATAAAATTTTACAATACAAGTACAAATTATTACGATTAATTTATCATTTCAATTCAATATTAAAATTACATTAAATATCAATTAAATTACCAATTAAATCATTGTAGACTTACTTTTGGTTTTTTTCTTAAATAAATAAAAACACCATCAGCGGAAATTTTAATTAAAACCTTCTGTTTCTTAATGCCTTTTTCTTTGAATTCATACTATGAGTTTGGAAAGAAAATAAAAGAAATAAATCATTCTTGATTATGTCTCCTTCCAACTGTAAATAAAGTACAAATAACTTAAGAATATCATTACTAATATAAGGATATTTAAATGAATCTTTTATACTGTAATGAAGGAGAATGCAAATGGGGACAATTGAATGTATTTGAATACAAAATTACAGAATACCTTAGCAAAATTTGAAAACTATACAGTAAATACTACATTTGCAAAATGTAAACCAATCATTTTTTGTTTTCGTACTTTTTTCTTCGATCTTCTTAACTTTCCATCATCAGGCATTTCACTTTTGACTGATGATATATACTGCTTATATCTGACGACATCAGTATCACACGCGACAGTACGATCATTGAAATAAAAATATACAGAAATATATAGTTTTAATATTTGTCGGTGAACGACAATTTAGCTTATCAGGTAAGAATTCTTTTAAAAGTGCTTTTGGTGGAGTTAAAATTATAAACGAACACAAATGGTAACCGATGTCATCTTTGATTCGTAGATATTATCAATCCTAGAACATATAAATACCTGATTGTTTTAATGCTTCAAAATACTTCATTTTATTCAGAAAATAAAAATAAAACTCTTGAGTTACGGGGATATTTAAAATTAGGATGGAAGTATTGGATTCCGGTCATTTTTTTATATTTTAATAATATTTTTAGACTCTGCAAATCAAACTGTTTTCAATATCCAGATAATGCTTAGCAGATACTTCAGTTCTATAGGAGGTCACTTTCCAACCGAATGACTCACAATGATCTCCATACTTGTGACATCAGGTGGTAACGATTCAAATAAGAGAGCAAGCACCAGTTTTAAAGTGATAAGTAACGTGGAAACAAGTTCTTGAGCTATCTCGCAACTAATGATTCAACTAGTTAGGTATGTCATTGAAATCATAAAGCAATCTAATTTAGATCACCATTGGAAACCTCCGATCACTAGGTGGCCGTCTCTTCCTAGTATAGGACTCTTCGGTAGTGCATTTTCATGGCTCCGCACTCGGGATTCGATCCCCAAACCTTCGGTATCGCGAGAGCTCCTAAACTCTAGACCATCTGTTAGGGATCCAACAGTGTTAGCGTTTATTCTTAGTCAATCTAAAGTATTACGCAACCATATTTCACTGCCTTTGATGGGTAACGGCCTCATACTTAACACGACTGAAATCCACTGTTCACGGCTTCTCACAAAAACTCCATAAATTTCCCCTCAAAGTTAGTCACTAGCGACCACATGATAATCTACAATATAAGGTTGGAATGTCATGAGTAGTAATGGCAACCTTCTGATGGTTATTTTGTAGTCATAAATAGAAAAAGTATGGTTAATAATACTTTAATAAAACCATGTAGTTTTACATATTGAATCAAAAGATGTTATTGTAAAATGTACTCAAAAGAGACAATTCTGTGATGATTGAGAAGAATAAATCTAATTCTACATGACACATTTTCACAGATACCAAATTTATGGTCAAAAATGTTTAACAAGGAAAGGAGACTCTTTCTAAAGAAAATGTTTCTTGCCTATTGATATTTAGTTTGTTTTCCACAAAATACCGAATTTATATTTTGAAGGATGACTTAATTATCACTGAAGCTTCGTGGGTGCAACCAATCTAGTACAAAACAGTTGGTTGTATTGATTATGGATTCATTATTATTTGCCTAAAATCAAATCAAATAGTATGTGTTTTATAAAAAGTATGAGGTTATCCGGATCATTTTGAATTTTCAATAAATACGATGTATTCAGCACTTTCTGCCGTTTTTCTGTTAATTCAGGGGGCTGTTACTGTATGTTTAAATATAATTTTCACCAAGGGCTTTATTTCGTGGCTCATATGTCTGCTATGAACAAGCAAGATGAAGGACTTAAATATAAGGGAAGTAAAAGCAAGTAATAAGAAATCTACTGAAAATTAAGTCTTAATACAAAGCATTCACTGATCCAATAAACAAAAAAATGATCATCATTGCTAGATACAATGCACTTAGTAAGATAACCTCAGCCGATTGGTCGGATTAGGAAGTGAATGTTAACGGATTTCAGTCATTTGGTTTAAATGTGTCGTGTTTGAGATAAGATCTGAAGGTTTATTATTCATTTCCATGTAGAAATGTATATTTATCCGGGCTAGAAATGATCGAACTAGAGCAGAACAAATCGACTAGTACTCAATGGTTAGTAATATTAAATTAATGTCATTCAGATAAACTGCTTACAAACAACTTAGTTTAGTTGTGTTTGTCTGCAAAATACATGACATTTACGAAATACATTTAATTGCACTCATTATAACAAAGATATTTCTGAAAATGTTCAGTGGATTCAATCCTGTTAATTATTAATTTACAGATTGAAATGAGCACATAGTTGAGAAATTACAAATAATATTTAATAGTGTACTTTGATTTCAAACTTGTTTTTAAGCATAATTAAGCATTCTCCCAGTTTATACCGGCTGCTTCTATCACTACAATAACGAAAAAAATGGCAGCTTAAGTTTTTCATTTTAAGTTGGTCAATTCTAGATTATGACAGTAGTACAAATAAGTTTCTTTAAAATGTCATAACCAATTACTACAAAATTACAAGGTTATTTTTTTCAAAGCATTTTATTGATTTTATACTTGATAAGAAGAATTAATTATCCGACTGAGTGTTTTAAGAAATATTACTGATTCGGATCTTTGTTTACTCTGAAGAAGTGGCTTAAATTAAGTCACGAAACGTCAGAAATACAATTTTTCTGTCCATTGGGATATAACGGAAATATATTTATCATTAACTTTCTACCCAATGATCAATTTATTTGAGAAGATCAAGTCTAACTTTGGCATTGATCTCTATAAGTGTGTATAATTTAAGGGTAATGATTATAGTTATTCTTTTCAATTCTTTATCAAAGTCGATATTATTTGTTTGAATACTAGTATAATTTTTGTTATACGACAAAACTTGGTGTTTTCGATCATAACAAAAATAACCTGAACTGGTATCTAGAATATACATTAATTGTTTAGGTAACCATTTATATGGAGTTGTATGCCACTTCATCATACTGCATATAAACTTGATTCACTAATGTATTATAATTTCATACATAACAAAGTGTTTCATTATATTTAAATGAGAAGTGATGATGAGATTAGTTAGTTTGCTTCATTTTATTACCATTCATTAGTAAGTATAACATGTTACGAGATTTTACTCCGTAAGTATTTGTCAGCTATTCAAATTACCGTATTTTACATCATCCTGTATTCTATTCATCCTCTTATAATGAAAGCGCTATTGGTCGAAATGGTCAGTTCATCTAGTTCCAACGGTAGACTATATTATTTATTGATGGTTGATCTGATTTCATCAATTATTACATCCATAGTTTCTCTGGAGAATATATACACGATTAGTTATTGAAATAATATGTTGATAAATTATATGTAGTTATTTTCACTCAGTTACTCAAAAATGATTATATACTGATCGCACCAATAAACTGATTGATATAGTAAGCAATGTCTTAATTAATTCAGAGATTTTCTTCAATCCCTTATGGTACATATTTTTCGATGAATATTTTCCATTTAACTATATTATTTTATGAAATAAAAAACGTACTTTGTTGGATAATAATCTTGTTATTGATCTCAAAACAATTGGGAGTTCACGATAATAATTCGATCTCTTGAACAGCTAACACTCAGCCACACTGTAGGATAGTATAATATCTATCGATTTGTATTCTATTAATTTATTTTAATAGCTACAGTTATCATTCACATAGTAAATATTAATTATCCACATTGACAGTAGAATAACACTTAAATCTCTAACTGTATGGTAATATATAGAATATTTTCATGGTCATTACCAAGTGTCATTAACGTGGTTTATTCGTCAACTTTTAATTTCAAAAATATATAACCTATAGTTTGTAATAAATGTACTGTAGTAAATGAGGATACAAGCGGGGACAACCAAATGTATTATAATACAGCATTACATAATATAAGTAGTCGTATGCATCACCGATCGAAATGGAATGCCTGGCAACAGAAGGTTGAGAAAATCAAAGAGAAGAGAACAAGAACAGAGAGTTATTGGTATGGAAACGAAGGAGCAACAACGTCTGAGATAACTGATGAATATTTTGCAAATGAAGTATTTACTGTATGCTTCTCAGATATTACCAAGATATTCTGTAATGTTGTATTAAAATACATTTGGTTGTCCCCGCCTGTTTTCTCATTCACTACAGTACAATTTCCGTATATTCATTTTTGCTAGAGAAAATATAACTAGTTATATTTGAAGGCGTAGTATTACTTTACAATAAGCTATCATTCAAATCATATATATTCATGGGTCTACTTTAATTTATTTAATCAACAGATATTCATTTCTATGGTAAATAGTAACTCCGCCTGGAGTCCCTCCGGGGCTACTGCCGGTCCCAAGCCCGGATAAAGGAGGAGGGTTGGGCATGGGGTTAGCGTCCCCATCCCGTAGAAAACTAACTCGCTAAAAAAACGCTAACCAGAAAAAATTATTCAAACTTTTTAAACTCTGCCCTGGGAGTCAGAAGATCTTCATTTAGAAGAATTATGACGCCTCATGATGAAAGCCGAATCCCCTCGGAAGTTACGAGGCCGATGCCCCTTCTGACAACCAGAGCGACCATTTATTTAGGTACATGGAATGTTCGTACAATGTGGGACACCGGAAGAGCCTTCTAAATTGCTGCAGAAATGAGAAGATACAACCTAGAGGTACTTGGGATCAGTGAAACACATTGGACACAAGTTGGACAACAACGACTAACTACAGGAGAGCTCCTGTTATACTCCGGCCATGAAGAAGAAAATGCACCACATACACAAGGAGTTGCATTGATGCTGTCCAAACAAGCGCAAAATGCGCTTATAGGATGGGAATCTCATGGACCAAGGATCATCAAAGCCTCGTTTAAAACAAAGAAAGAGGGCATTTCAATGAACATCATCCAATGCTATGCGTCTACCAACGATTACAATGAAGACGCTAAAGATCAATTCTACAATAGGCTGCAGTCAATCATCGAGAAGTGCCCAAGAAAGGATCTGACCATTCTGATGGGAGATTTCAACGCCAAGGTTGGAACGGACAACACTGGATATGAAGACATCATGGGACGACACGGACTGGGAGAAAGGAACGAAAATGGTGAGATTTGCAAATCTATGTGCCTTCAATAAGCTGGTCATAGGCGGCACCATATTCCCACGTAAACGCATACACAAAACCACATGGACTTCACCGAATCACACCACGCAAAACCAAATCGACCATATTTGCATCAACAAAACGTTCAGGAGGACTATAGAGGACGTGAGAACCAAGAGAGGAGCTGATATAGCATCAGATCATCACTTGCTGGTCGCCAAGATGAAATTGAAACTCAAGAAACACTGGACAACGGGGCGGACAATATCACAAAAGTTCAATACGGCCTTTCTTCAGGATACTAACAAACTCAGCAAATTCAAGATAGTCCTCAGCAATAAGTTTCAGACCTTTCATGATCCACTCAGTGGGGAAGGAACTACTGTGGAAAGCAACTGGAAGGGGATCAAAGAGGCAAACACTTCAACATGTCATGAGGTCCTGGGTCACAAGAAGCACCACCACAAGGAATGGATCACTGTTGATACACTGGATAAGATTCAAGAAAGGAGGAACAAGAAGGCAGCAATCAATACCAGTCGAACAAGAGCAGAAAAAGCCAAGGCACAAGCTGAATACACGGAAATAAACAAACAAGTGAAGAGGAGCATCAGAACCGACAAACGTAAATATGTGGAAGATTTAGCAACGGCGGCGGAAAAAGCTGCAAGAGAAGGAAACATGAGACAATTGTATGACACGACAAAGAAACTCTCTGGAAATCGCCGCAAACCAGAACGACCAGTGAAAAGCAAGGAAGGCGAGGTAATCATCAACATTGAAGAGCAACAAAACAGGTGGGTAGAACACTTCGAAGAACTCTTGAATCGACCAGCTCCACTGAACCCACCCAACATCGAAGCAGCACTCACAAACCTCCCAATCAATGTTGGCCCACCAACAATTGAAGAAATCAGCATGGCCATCAGACAAATCAGGAGTGGCAAAGCAGCAGGACCAGACAACATTCTAGCAGAGGCACTAAAAGCAGACGTAGCGGCAACTGCAAGGATACTCCACATTCTCTTCAATAAGATTTGGGATGAGGAACAAGTACCAACAGAGTGAAAAGAAGGACTACTGATCAAAATACCGAAGAAAGGCGATCTCAGCAAGTGTGATAACTACAGGGGCATCACTCTTCTCTCAATACCAGGAAAAGTCTTCAACAGGGTATTGTTAAACAGGATGAAGGACTGCGTAGACACCCAACTTCGTGACCAACAGGCAGGATTCCGTAAGGATAGATCGTGTACAGACCAAATCACAACTCTACGGATCATTGTGGAACAATCAATTGAATGGAATTCATCACTCTACATCAACTTCATTGACTACGAAAAGGCATTTGATAGCGTGGACAGAACAACACTATGGAAACTTCTTCGACACTATGACGTGCCTCAGAAGATAGTCAATATCATACAGAACTCATATGATGGATTACACTGCAAAATTGTGCATGGAGGACAGTTGACAAAGTCGTTCGAAGTGAAGACCGGTGTTAGGCAAGGTTGCTTACTCTCACCCTTTCTCTTTCTCCTGGTGATCGACTGGATCATGAAGACGTCAACGTCTGAAGGAAAGCGCGGGATACAATGGACATGTACGATGCAGTTGGATGATCTAGACTTCGCAGATGATCTGGCCCTTCTATCCCAAACGCAACAACAAATGCAGGAGAAGACGACCAGTGTAGCAGCAGCCTCAGCAGCAGTAGGTCTCAACATACACAAAGGGAAAAGCAGGATTCTCCGATACAACACAGAATGCACCAATCCAATCACAAATGACGGAGAAGATTTGGAAGATGTAAAAACCTTTACGTATTTGGGCAGCATCATTGATGAACAGGGTGGATCTGATGCAGATGTGAAAGCGCGGATCGGCAAAGCAAGAGCAGCATATTTACAACTGAAGAACATCTGGAACTCAAAGCAACTGTCAACCAACACCAAGGTCAGGATTTTCAATACAAATGTCAAGACAGTTCTACTGTATGGGGCAGAAACCTGGAGAACTACGAAAGCCATCATCCAGAAAATACAGGTGTTTATTAACAATTGTCTACGCAAAATACTTCAGATCCATTGGCCGGACACTATTAGCAACAACGTACTGTGGGAGAGAACAAACCAGATCCCAGCAGAGGAAGAAATCAGGAAGAAGTGCTAGAAGTGGATAGGACACACATTGTGGAAAGCACCCAACTGCGTCACAAGACAAGCCCTCACATGGAATCCTCAAGGCCAATGGAAAAGAGGAAGACCAAAGAACACATTACGCCGAGAAATGGAGATAGACATGAGAAAAATGAACAAGAATTGGATGGAACTAGAAAAGAAGGCGTAGGACAGAGTGGGTTGGAGAATGCTGGTCAGCGGCCTATGCTCCATTGGGGGTAACAGGCGTAAGTAAGTAAGTAAGTAAGTAAGAAGTAATGGTAAATAGTAGGAGTGTAATCGGATGGAAAAAATATAGATACATATTCATTGAATTCCACTTCTTTTCTGTTATGATATTCAGATTTATCCAGATCTTCCTGAGAGAAAATTATTCATATATCTTTAGTAACTGTTAGTTGATAGGTTTATTTTAAACCTCATTTGAGAACATATTTAAAGTGTAAAGTGAATCTTAGGTGACAAACTGTCCTTGACATCACAAATAAGTTGTATTTTTGATTTACATATTAGGTTGTTTTGCACGGCATTAACTGAACAACCATTCAGATAGTTTAAATGTAAACATACACATATATATACATTGAGTTATCCCTTAGTAGTGACTAGTATCATGTTTTTCTAGTTCTCTGTGGTCCATTGAATTCTGTTGTTCTTTTTGCAAATCATATAATTACTAGTCTATGTGCATTATATCTTGATATGAGGTGGTTAAAAGTAGTCAGAGAAAAACCCTGTTTGATATAGATTTCGCACTAATTGGCACTTATCAGCAAAACGTATCTGAATTCTTGAAGGAACGTATGATTCCTGTGTAATTTGAATTAGAATCAGTATCGCTCAATACTACTGCTTATGTTGCAACCTAATTAGTTGGATTGTATCATCTCTAAGAATTAGACAAACATTAAATTAACAACTACTCGATAATCATTCGATATAAATAATTTAATCCCACATAATTTTGGTTGCTGCCCGAATAGCTTAGCAACAATATTATATACTATAAAATGATGTGATCAGAATTTTAATCCCATAGAATACATCAGATTTTTCTATATTATAACCAAGCTAAAACAAAGTCAAGTTTTAGAACTTTCTTGCCGATTACATTCAACTACTTTATATCAACACATAAATGTCATAAATATTTTCGTATTTTTCATAAAAAGAAAACAAAAAGCTAAATATTCAAGAATAAACGTTTTAAAATACTTTATATACATTTCTATAATCGTAATTTTAAAGATTTAACTTCTTTCTTAAAATCATGGCGCCTTCGTTTTGGAAACAATTCATGAAATGTTTCTTCAATACATATTGGGATTAATTTTAAGAAAAAAAAACGTCTTCCTATTGAATTTAAGTAGTATTATTATTCATAAGGTTTTATCAATTATAATCATCTCTTCCTTGAAGTTTATTATTGAAACATTTCATTTACATTTAAATGACATAATTAACTAATCAAATAATTTTGAACTTATTCATTTCAAGAAAATGGCTCCAAAATTCATTGAATAAAAATTTATTTGACTAAATTTAGTAGTTTTATTTCGTAACTAGTTATGTAATCATATTAAGTAATAATAACAATAATATCAGATGGGTTTTGTGGATATTATAGTAATTTCAATGGTTAAGATCATGAATCAGTTGAAGCTAGACCACCATGGAAAACCTGGAAGCACTGGATGGCCATTTCGTCCTGTTGTGTGACTCCTCAGCAGTGCACATCCACGACCTCTCCCCCTTCGAGATTCGAACCCAGGACTTACTGGTTTCGCGCGCGAGCACTTAACCACTAGACCACTGAGACGGCATCCAACGGTGTTCAGTGCTTCCAGGTTTTCCATGGTGGTCTAGCTTCAACTGACTCATGATCTTAACCATTGAAATAATAATAATAATATATAACATTTTAAGGACTTTTGTCTAGTACTAACTGATATCATTTGAAAAATGATTATTTTTTTTAAATAAAAAAACACGAAGTTCGTCGAAAGGATCTCTTTTCAACGAAGTTATTATCATGCTGTACAATCGTCTATTTATATATGTCTATTTAAGAATACTTTTACATTAACATTTTACTTAAACATTTATTGCTTATTATATATTGTGGAGAATTATTGTTTCTTGTCCTATATGAAATGAATTGAACAAAAAATTTAGTTAACTATTAAATTCAAAACAAATTACATTTCTGCATTCCTGACTATGAGATCATTCAAGTTCTTCATTGGTGGTCTGACATTGATCGATTCACATGATCTAAATTAAAAACTTAACAATTTTCACAACCCATCTAGGTAAATCCTTTTTTGTTTGCTTAGCATTTTCGAAACTCTTTATTATAGATTTCAATTATTAACTTGTCTATAACGTTAAATCTTTTTAATTAGATTATTCTATGTAACGGAACGTATCATCAATGAACAAGGAGGATCCGACGCAGACAAGGCAAGGATTGGTAAAAAACGGCAGAATTCCTACAGCTGAAAAACATATGGAACTCGAAACAACTGTCAACCAATATAAAAGTCAGAATCTCTAATACAAACGTCAAGACAGTTTTATTGTGCGGAGCTAAAACGTAGGGACCTACCACAATCATCATCAAAAAGGTACAAATAAGCAATTGTTTACCCAAGACACTTAATTTCCGTTGGCTGAAAGCCATCAGCAACAACCTATTGTAGAAGACAACAAACGAGCATTCAATTGAAGAGGAAATTAGAAAAAGACGTTGGAGATGGATAGGGCATGCATTATGGAAATCACCAAAGCGCTAACTTGGAATCATGAAGGGAAACGGAGAAGAGGAAGGTCGAAGAATACACACACTGCGTCGAGAACTGGAAGTAGACATAAAATGGATGAATAGCAACTGAAAATGATTGTCCAGGAGAGAGTTGGATGGAGAATGATGATGGGTGTCCTATGCTCCTCCATGAAGGGTAACAGGAGTAAGTAAGTAAGTAAGCATGTGACTGATAAATTTTGTCTAAAGTTTTCTTTTATCTGAAACAAGTTGTCGAAAAGTTTAGTATATTGTAATGAATACACTGTTACATGTTAAAAACTGAATGAAACCTTTCAAATCCTTTACAATAAGAGAAATTTTAAGTATACTACCTGTGTATAAAGTTTACAGTTTAGTTTTAAATTTCTCTTTGGAATCATTTCAATGCATCATCTAATTAGGATCTCTTAATTAACCCTAATTCATTTACTCACACAACTAAACAGATAACTATTCAAAAATGAACCTTAAACAATTTCTCTACAATACGAAAACTGACTTATATATTGAAAATTAAGCAATATTCTCCCGGATTTAGTGTTCTATTGATCTATTAGTTTGTTTATTTAACCTGTAGTGTCAGTTACTGTGTTAAGCCCACATAACTTATTCTAGCTTCTGGACAGACCAATTTATCCATTATTCCTGGGTCACATTTTGACCTTGTTAATTATTCACTTACCAACCTTGACCGTTTTTATATGAGGGTATGTGTGTACACTTCTTATCCCATTCATCATATGTCCTTAACTTATCTTTGTGTGACTATAAATATCGATTCACGCTTGATTAGATGGAGTTAGTTCACACGCTTTCTCCATTGCGCGTCATTTCATTTCGCTTTGCTCTCTTCTATTCGCTTCTTCCCTTTGATTATCTGTTCCGGTTCACGATATTACACAGTATACATATTCAAACGTCCATTCTCTCATATTTGACTTATTTTAATTCTGTTATACACATGTATATTTTGATAACAACCATTCGTACTATCTACCTGGAATCAGATATTCGAGAGCCACTAATGTAGTATTGAGAAATGAATATCTGTTTCATTTTCGTATGAAAATTTCCAGAGATGTTTACTCCGTATACTCCAATAGATGGAACTTACTACCTTCAGTCCTTACTACAGGTGAGTTAGTTTTAGAATAATGAGTTAAGAGTCTATTGGAATGCATTTTAAACTTTCACAACTTTCCCGTAATAACACAATAAAGGGAATATTTGATCAACAGAAATGAACTAATTTTAAAACCATATATGCAATCACTACTCAAAATTGGTGTACTTATTACTACAAGTCTAAAATTAAATGGAAACAAACACTCAATATTTCAATGTTCAAATAAAGCATTCGAAAACTTATTTCAACGTATAATGTTCATTATTCATGGAAAAATGTTACAGAATTTTAGTTTTACATAAATCCAAGATCTTGAAGAGTAGCGGCAACCTTAATAGAGTTCTTAAGCAAAGATGGATAGTGGCTGGCAGTGGGATCCAAGACGTGCGTTTTGCTCTATTTGGAACTTGTCAGCTGGATGTAGCTGCATTCGTGATAATGTTCACTCCAGGACTCGAACCCAGTACCTTTCGCTTCAAACGTCATCGCGTTAGGACTGCAAGTGATCAGTCTATTGTTGGCATATGTGCATCCTGTACTGATTGCAAATAGGACGAGACCTGTGTCCTGGATTCCACTGCTAGCCACCATCTATCTTTGCTTAAAAATTTTGTGACTTGAGGCAATATTGAAGCAATACGCACAGGATGCTTCGATCAACTGCAGTCCTAAACAACAATGGGAAGATTCAAACAAACTATACCAAGTGAATTTAATCTTAATAGTGGTTTATATGTATCTTATTGGTCAGAATCATTATTTTTTTCAAATAAATTTTAGAAGAGATCATGTTTCAGAAATTAAGGACTGATCTATTCATTCAACAGATTGCACATTTTTTTGATTCAACTGTTTCGTAAATAATTTTATAATATGTACTACATTATGACTGACTATTAGTGTTTAATACGTTAATTACGTTTAAATCACTAAACATTGTAAACTTTGTTTTATACCAAAGGAATTTTGAAACGTTTTGAGATAATCTGCCTAATCACTTTCTACAGAATTGATTACATGAATGAGTTGCTAAATTGTTTTTTTTAATATTTTAATATTAAAAACATGAATTATGTTTGATGATAAGGTGTTCCTAATTTGTTCAATTTAATGATAAAAAAGAGGAAAACACAAACATAAGCGCTCGCGCGCGAGATTGATAGGTCCTGAGTTCGAAATCTCGCGGAGGAGGGCAGGATAGTGGATGTGCACTGCTGAGTAGTTCCACAATAGGACGAAACGGTCGTTCAGTGCTTCTAGGTTTTTCATAGTGGTCCAGCTTCAATTGACTCATGATCTCAACTATTCAAATTACAAACATATTTATTTAATTTAACGATTCATATTTCATATTAATATGATAAATAGGATGTATTAATGAATAGTTTTAGCTATTTTGAGTCATGAAAAACATATATCTATATCTATATGTTAAACGAGCAAATTAAGTATAACTTTCATTTACACCTGTTTCAAAAATTGTTTCCTGGTCTAGTTTTATGCTATAAAAGAAAAGACGTAGAACATATCAGTAGTCCAACAAAGTCTGTAAAAATTATTAGGACTATTCATTAGGCTATTTCTAACTAATTCCATTACACATATATATCCATAATTTGTTATAGTATTGGAATGATTTAAGGATATATGTAGAATTTAGAAAGTATTTTCATCAGAGGGGACTGTCAAATAAATAAATGACTGATATGTAAGAAGAAATGTACTCTTATTACTTTCAATATTGAAACTTCTTGTGAATGACAATTACTGAACTCCAACTCTATGATTCAGAAATATAAGACACGTTGAGAGAGCTAAATGTATTCTGTTATATCTTTTGTGGGCTACTAAGTGAGCATTTCTGAAAAAGTTCTAAGACACGATCAACTAATTTTCCAATTATATGTCTTTATGTATACGTCATAATAATGTTACGTAAACATTCCGAAAATACAAAAATAAAAAAATAAAATAAAATGCACTTGTTTCATATCTTACTTATGTATTTTGATTAATTTTAACTAGCCCAGATACCATGTGCATATTTTTCTTTGTAAAAATAGTACATACAGCGGTTTGACTTCAGCTAGAAAACTATTGAAATCTAGAAAGGACCTAATAACTATTTTGTCATAGTATAAAGATTCTAATCAGCATTTATTCATGACCATTCCAGACACTGATATTATGCAACAATTACAAATTACCTTAGGTGTAAATCGTTTCACTTACTAACGGGAGTTTTAAGCTTTGAATTCTTAAGTCTGTTAACTTAATTTAAAACGTCTACCTCAATTATTTTATTGTAGTATATTTCTCGAATTCTTTTCAAAAGAGTAATGCTTGAATTGTTTTTGTCTGAAAAACCATGTTTCTTTTTTTAATATTTAACATGATTCCATTCAATTTACGTTTATTATAAATAAGGTGCCTAAGGCTGACCATGTTTCGGTTAATAAATCATATTATTATTGACTTTATTCCATAATACTACAGTCTATAGTGTTTTTGTAATGGATTTAGGTCAAATTTCTGCTTTTGTCTATGAATTGTATTTATCATATAAACAATTCAAAATCTTTGAATAAACTATTAGTTTTATTGCTTAGATTCAGATGATGATTGAATTGAAGAGTAAATACCCGCAGATTTTAATAGTTTTCATTCATTACATATAAATGATCATTTCCAATATGAATTAGTTTTGAAAGTGAACTATTGTAAGTCTATCACAAAGACTATACAGTTGGTGCTTTTAAATTACTACTCGTAAATGAAATGCAATCTTTCATAAACTCTTCTCTAATAACAGTTTAACATTATCGTCAATTTATCATATTCACATGTATGTACGTAAACGTTTGTTTAAAAAAAGTCATGCTATATTGACAAAACTAGTATATCATGAGTCAATTGAAGCTAGACCATCATGGAAAACCTGAAAGCACTGGACGGCTGTTTCGTCCTATTGTGGGACTCCTTAACAGTGTGCATCCAAGATCCCGCTTGCAGAATCTTGAACCCAGGGCCTTCGGTCTCGCGCGCAAACACTTAACTTCCAGACCACTGAGCCAACACCCAACATAAACATTATATTCAAGATGAAAAACAAATCATATACTTAGAGTCTAAATGAAAATATCATCTTTCAATGTTATATATCAGGCGACAAGAAAATCATTTATTTGTTCTTATAGATTTATTACATTTATTCACTGAAAAAACAGAAACTAATTTTGTGAAAATCTTATCTTTAAAAAGGATTTATGTACTAGTGACATGATATTGTTCTTCAGATATTTTACAACTCAAATCTATAGTAATTAATTATGACTCTTTTAAAAGTGTTTATTACATTTAAGTCAATTGATAATTGTGATTTCATTTTAATCAATCAGATTAAGAGGTCATGATACTTACTTACTTACTTACTTACTAACGCCTGTTACTCCTCGTGAAGGAGCATAGGCCGCTCACCAGCATTCGCCATCCAACCCTGTTCTGGGCAATCCTTTATAGCTCCTTCCAGTTGTAATTCATCGTTTTCATATATGCTTCTATTATCCGACGCAATGTGTTATTTGGCCTTCCTCTTTTTCGCTTCCCTTCAGGATTCCAAGTTAGGGCTTGCTTCGTGGTGCAGTTTGATGATTTGCGTAATGTATGTCCTATCCATTTCCATCGTCTTTTCCTAATTTCTTCTTCAGCTGGAAGTTGGTTTGTTCTCTCCCACAGAAGGCTGTTGCTGATGGTATCCGGCCAATGGATGTTGAGTATCTTGCGTAGACAGCTATTTATAAATACTTGTACTTTCTTGATTGTGGTTGTTGTAGTTCTCCAAGTTTCGGCTCCGTACAGTAGAACCATCTTGACGTTGGTATTGAAGATTGTGACTTTGATATTGGTTGAAAGTTGTTTTGAGTTCCATATGTTCTTCAATTGTAGGAATGCGGCCCTTGCTTTGCCAATCCTCGCCTTTACGTCTGCATCTGAACCTCCATGTCTATCGACGATGCTTCCCAGATATGTGAAGGATTCTACATCTTCCAGAGTTTCGCCATCAACAGTGATTGGATTGCTGTTCTCCGCTTTGAATTTGAGGGCCTTGGTTTTCCCCTTGTGTATGCTGAGGCCTACTGATGCAGAGACTGCTGCTACACTGGCTGTCTTCATCTGCATCTGTTCGTGTGTACGTGATAGGAGGGCCAGGTCATCTGCGAAGTCCAAATCGTCTAATTGATTCTGAGCTGTCCATTGTATTCCGTGTTTTTCTTCAGATGTCGAGGTCTTCATAATCCAGTCGACCACCAGAAGAAAGAGGAAGGGAGAGAGTAAACAGCCTTGTCTGACTCCGGTCCTTACTTGGAATGCATCTGTCAGCTGTCCTCCATGCACTACTTTGCACTGTAGTCCGTCGTATGAGTTCCGGATAATATTGACAATCTTCTCAGGAACTCCGTAGTGTCGAAGAAGTTTCCGTAATGTCCTCCTATCTACACTGTCAAATGCCTTTTCATAATCAATGAAGTTGATGTATAGTGATGAGTTCCACTCAACTGATTGTTCGACGATGATCCGTAGTGTTGCAATTTGGTCTGTGCACGACCGATCTTTACGGAATCCAGCTTGTTGATCTCGAAGTTGGGCGTCTACTGCATCCTTCATCCGGTTCAGCAACACTCTGTTGAAGACTTTCCCTGGTATTGACAGTAGTGTAATGCCACTGTAGTTTTCACATTTGCTCAGATCTCCTTTCGTTGGAATCTTGACGAGATGTCCTTCTTTCCAGTCCATCAGCACTTGTTCCTCCTCCCAAATCTTTTGAATAGAGGGTAAAGCATGCTTGTGGTTGCTTCGATGTCTGATTTCAGTGCTTCAGCCGGTATGTTGTCGGGTCCTGCTGCTTTCCCGTTCTTGATTTGTCTGACGGCCATTCTAATTTCTTCCGTAGTTGGTGGGTTGACATCTATAGGAAGATCTATGTGTGCTGCTTCGATGTCCGGTGGATTCGTTGAAGCCGGCCTATTCAGGAGTTCCTCGAAGTATTCTACCCATCTGTTACGCTGTTGTTGAATTTCGGTGATTGGCTTGCCTTCTTTGTCCTTGACCGGCCTCTCCGGTTTACTGTATTTCCCTGCTAGTTTCTTCGTTGTATCGTGAAGCTGTTTCATATTTCCTTCTCTTGCAGCTTTTTCTGCCGTCGTTGCTAGTTCTTCAACGTATTTCTTCTTGTCGGCTCTAATGCTCCTCTTCACTTGTTTGTTTGCTTCTATGTATTCAGCTTGTGCTTGGACTTTCTCTGCTCGTGTTCGGCTGTTGTTAATTGCTGTCTTCTTGTTCTTTCTTTCTTTGATCCTGTCCAGTTTTTCTATAGGGATCCATTCCTTATGATGATGCTTCATGAGGTCTAGAACCTCATGACACGTTGAAGTCAATGCTTCATCGATACCTTTCCAGTTGTCCTCCATACTAGTTTCTACTTCTTTCGGTAGATCTTGTAAGGCTTGGAACCTGTTGTTGAAAGCTATCTTGAATTCATTGAGTTTGTCAGTATCTCGAAGGAAGGCTGTATTGAACCTTTGTAGTGCTGTTTGTCCACTTGTCCAGTTCTTTTTTAGCTTCAGTTTCAAATTGGCTACAACTAGGTGGTGATCTGAAGCTACGTCAGCACCTCTCCTGCTTCTCACATCTTCCATTGTCCTTCGGAATTTTTTGTTGATGCAAATATGTTCTATTTGGTTCTCTGTAGTGTGGTCCGGTGAGATCCATGTAGCCTTGTGTATACGCTTGTGTGGAAATATTGTGCCTCCTATGACTAATTTGTTGAATGCACACAAATTTGCAAATCTTTCTCCATTTTCGTTCATCTCTCCCAGTCCATGTCGTCCCATAATATCTTCATATCCAGTGTTGTCTATTCCGACTTTGGCATTTAGATCTCCCATCAGAATAGTTAGGTCCTTTCTTGGGCATTTCTCAATGATTGACTGTAGCCGCTCGTAGAACTGATCTTTAATGTCGTCGTTGCTATCATTGGTGGGTGCATAACATTGGATAATATTCATTAAGATCCCCTCCTTCTTTGTTTTGAATGATGCTTTGATGATTCTGGATCCGTGAGATTCCCATCCTACAAGTGCATTTCGTGCTACTTTGGACAGCATAAGAGCGACTCCCTGAGTGTGTGGAGCATTGTCCTCTTCGTGACCGGAGTATAGCAGCATCTCTCCCGTAGCTAGCCTTTTCTGTCCAGCTTGGGTCCAGTGGGTTTTGCTGATTCCCAGTACTGCTAAGTTGTATCTCCTCATTTCCATTGATATTTGACTGGTCTTCCCGGATTCCAACATTGTTCGAACGTTCCATGTACCTATAAAAATTTTTGCTCTGGTTGTTAGAAGGGGCATCGTCCTCGTGGCTTCCGAAGGAGCTCGGCTTTCACCATGAAGCGTCATAATTCTTCTAAATGAAGACCTTCTAACTCCCAGGGCAGAGTTAAAATGGTTTGGATTATTTTTTCTGGTAAGCGTTTTTTTAGCGAGTTAGTTTTCTACGGGATGGGGACGCTAACCCCATGCCCAACCCCCCTCCTTTACCCGGGCTTGGGACCGGCAGTAACCCTATAAGAGCTACAGGCGGAGTTGCACAACCGTACGAATCTGGCCATCGGCACCTCACCGGTGCGAAGATCCGCCGGCTAGTGCTAACGGCTTTTGATTCGGTGCTGTTGCGTGATGATACTGCCATTGATATTTCGACTAATTTAGTTACTGGTCACATCTATCAATGTTCCTTATTCAACCTAAACATTACCAACCTAATGTATTATCATTTCAAATTATTTGATGAATTCATTTAATGGACGAAAATTTAAATTAATAATTTATGTTAGCGAATTACCAACAGTCTCTTAGTTTAATAATCAATTAGGCTTTAAACGAATTATAATTATAGAGTTCAATCGGGTCTATTGTGAGCTAGTAACTTATGAAGACGATGGTAGATGTGTTACTCAATTTCGTGGATTAGTTGAATTTAGACATTAACACTGTTAGATGCCAGCTCAGTTGGTTAGAATTTAAGTGTTTGCGCAAGAGACCTAGGTTCGAATCTCGCAAGGTGGGATCGTGGATGAGCATTGCTGAGGAGCATCACAATAGGATGAAACGGCCGTCCAGTGCTTTCAGGCTTACCATGATGGTTTAGCTTCAATTAAATAATGATCTCAACTATTGAGATTATTTTTATGTTAAATTTCTGGTAATATTTGTGTGTTATGATGGTACATATAATTAACTGCTCCTGTTAGCCACTAACTTTGTGTTTTTTGGTACCTATTTGTTTAAATTGCTTGGTCATTAATTCATTTTTCGTGAGTAGTTGTTACTTACACACATTCACATTATTTTAGCGGTGCTATATTTCTTCATTATGATATAAAACCTAACTAAAACCATAAGATTATTTCAAAAGTGATTGTAAGTTTTGGATTCATTTATAGTTTGTTTGTTTATTTGGTCGTTTTATTATTGAAAAAAATTAGGTTTGAATGTTTGGATACCGTTCATATGATGTGTCGGGTTCTATAATACATACTAGAGTTATTTTGTAATGAATTTATTTCTATACTGACCATATGATCTCTACTGTCTACGTTTCATAAAGTTTCTTATTCTTTCGGAGCTTTGTACATCGGTGTCAAGTTGTCTTAAATTTTTTTTCAAATTTATTCATTTATTAGTGTCTACTGTGGTATGTTTCAATGGATTGGCAAGCGAAATAATTATGCTAATCAATGCGTTACTCTTGACTGATTCAATAACTGAAATTCTATAATTTCAAAAATTGAAGGTACAACACATATGCTTAAATTAGTAGTAAGTTCGCTTGTTTATCGATTATTTGGTTAAAAGGATACTTAGAGATAATCATATGTAACAATAATAATAACAAAGGGAATAAATATTGTTCTGGGAAATTACAAAATATGAACTTTGATTTACAAGTAAAACAAATGACTTGATTTTTGCATGTGATTTTAAAATAGATTTCGTCGCTACAATCGCATGCAGAGATTGATTATGTCGGTAGATATACCATATGTCACTGATAAGCCTATATTTATATATATAATTTAGATCATAATCATATTAAAAGTTATATATAATATTGCGTAGTACCTAAAAATGTCATTGATTAAGTAAGAGATAATCCGTTTAGTTGAAACAGAAACAAGTAATTTAGTTCCTCAACTTACCATATTAAAGGACATAAGTCTAAAGATATTGGGCTCCGAATCCTCTGTATCCCAAAATTAATAGTTATTAAAGTTCTAAAAAGACCGGGACATATTATCTATTAAACGAATGTTGAACCTCTACTACTGTCATCAGTATTAATTTTATTATGACTCACCTTACCTATTGTGTATGATCACTTTTGTTAATGTATTTTTACAATTCGAACTTCTTCAATACAACTGGATTCTTAACACGCGCAAGCAAATAATTTACGCAACACTCACTACGTTTCTGCTTATATTTCGCTTAATCTATATCATTATGTAATCAAACATAACAACATTTTCAGCAGTTATACACCATATCAGTTCCAGACGTTTATTATGCAATTCAGTGGTTTGTAACCTGATCCATTTATAAATTACATATAAACCAATTCAATGAATTTCAATAAATGTTAGCCTGTTAATTTTACTAATAAATAAAAGTTCACATTCGGATTGATTCTTTCGATTGATAAATTAAAACTTTTAACTGTAGAACGTAGTAAGAATTTATTGAAAAGAATTTTTTCCTCCTTTAATCACATATGTGATTCAATATTATAAAAAAGTTTCATACAATAAATGTAATTAAGACGCGAAGTATGCAAAGAGTATTCAGCTTGGAGATGTTCTACGTAACGATCTGATTTTGGCTAAACAGCTATTAAAAACAGAAAAGTATTGACCAAAAATCAAACTAATGGGAGATACAAGCACAACAAAGAAGTAAATAATGAGAGGTTTAAGGTCAACAAGAACCAATCATCAGCGAGGTGTACAGGACAAGCTGTGAACCTCATGTACAGAAATTCAAACACTTTACTCCTGCCTGAAGTTTGTGCTGATGATGTTGTTCAGAAGAACGATGAAAGCTCGACGACCAAGCCATCAAACTCAAAGAACAAAACTGCATCAAAAAGCAATGAATCAGTGTTTTGTTCTAGTCTGAATTTTATCAGCAGTGTCGAACTATGACATTATTAGTGATAGGAACCTTGATACTTAACTTGAAATTTCAAAAGTCTCAACCTTTTTTTCCCACCAAAACTAACATTAATATGAAATAAAACGTAAGTTTTTCTAAGTATATGTATCTATAATCTATTCATTAATACAGAAACACATTTTTGTTTGACAATTATTTAAATCAGAAAGGGTTTTATGAAGATTGTAGTAATTTTATTAGTTGAAATCAATAGTCAACTGAACCTAGACCACCATGAAAAACCTGGAAGCACTAGACGGTCGTTTATTAATTAAATAACCAGTCATGAAAATAACATTCCTAACTTGTTTCTAAATAACTTTTTTAATAAATTATCCTTCACATTATTATTATTATTGTGAATATCCAAATAATAAGAAATATACATAATAAAAAGCCGGGAAGAAGACATTTAATTGATTACTACTAATATTTTCTAATGTAGTATGTTTTTCATGACTTACTCGAATTCTTCGCATTGAAGATACAATTTCAAGACGATTCTGTGGTCTTGGTATATCCATACCACCAACAAACTAATATCAAAGGAAAAAAAATCAAAAAAGATTATAAATCAAATGATACATAATGAATATATTTTGAAATGAAATGGTTAATAAGAAACTACATCAAGCATATAAAACCTACATAGATTATTTCATTAATATATTGAAAGAATGTCAATACAATAACCATCGAAATAAACTATTTCCAAATGATCATGAGATAGAGTAATGTAACAATGGTAAGTAATAAAATAGTCTATGGTGTAAACTATTTTCAAACTGACCATTTTCTACAAACCTATTTTGGTAATATTCATGTACTGAATAGTGACTAATTTCGAGATAGAGTCCTCTGATTCCATTGAGTTGCTACGACAGGTTTAGTTAAACCAGGTTGGACACAAGAAAATTATCAACAATGTTAATCAATTGAGTTAAATCGAAAGTATAATGTAATTGAGTTCGACGGTATGATTACGAAGAGGCTTGATCGTTGATAACGTTATGTGTACACAATATTGGTGAATCTAATATTTAAACAAAATAACTATTTATTACCCTTTGATTCGCAATTATTTTCTGACCAAATTCAATTCCTGGTGTAAACCATTTTTAAATTAAGATAATATCTAAATCTAAATCGGAACACATTAATTAAATAGAACTATCTGGTACTTTTTCTCGATTGAGATCATAAACTGATTGGTGTTAGACCACCGTTGGAAACCTGGAAGCACTGGACGTCTGTTTCGTCCTATCGTGGGACTCCTCAGCCATGCTCATCCACGATCCCGCTGACGGGACTCGAACGCAGGGTCTCTGGTCTCGCGCGCGAACGCTTAACCTGCTGGACAACTGAGCCGGCAACTAATCCATGAAATTGCATGACCATCTTCCATTCTACTGAGGTAGATACATATCTCTATCCCACACGGATTAGCTCCACTGGTCACGGCTTCTCACTAAAACTCCGAGAATTCCCTCATGAGGCTAACCACTAGTGAGCACATGTTAATTATCAGTATAGGGGTTATGGAGATTATTCAAGCTATCAATTTTATATGGATTGATTTTGAAGGAATGTTAGGTTTTAATTAAAATTTGTCAGTTATTATACATTTGATGAAAATCTTAGGTTTTTCGTTTACTATCCTAAAAATAATTAAACAAATTTGCTTATCATCAAAGATGGATAGTGGCTGACAGTGGAATCCAAGATGCGCGTTTCGTACTATTCAAACAAACAATTTAAAAAAAGTGAATTAAAATTTACTCATCGTTTCAACATAGTGATTAAACAATTATAGAATTTGGTTCGATATGTAGACTTGTTGAGAAACTAAGGATCAGGTTTATTAAGTTATAAGAAACTTATTTGAACTCTTAAATAATCTTACTTAAATATTTGTTGTGATCTCATGGTATGTAATTTGTCCCTAATTCTTTATTTGTTCACACTTAACTCAGTGTCCAAATTAATAGAGAATAAAAAAGTACAACAGTTCTCTACACTTTGTCAAATATCCTGTGAAATTTCCTAGAATATTCAAAAATCCTGCATAAGTACATACTTATTCAGCTAATTGTGTATAGATTATTTTATATTAAATCTCCCTACAATCGATTTTAAAAATATTGAAGCAGTCAAAGAAAACGCTTACAGCTTTTAAAAATAGTTGATTGTCTGAAACATACCATGAAGATTATCAAAGGTGATTACATAAACTTTCAAACGTGTTACCTTGGCAATATAAGTACCAACTGACATGGAACATAGGTCAGCCGCTTTTTGGCAATTCCTTCCAACCACCTCACATTAATATAAATTCTAATAGTTGTATTAACAACACTGGACGTGAAACAATAGCATTAGCAATTAGGTTATTTAAAATTTTACAGAACGATGTTTTTTTACATAAAGACAATGACATTTGTGACAAGGACACACCTATTTTCATTCTTTATGTTTGTAGAATGCTCTAAATCATCGTGAACTTACAAATTAAGTTGCTTTTTTTTAATTTTGAGATAAATCTAACCATAGAGTGACTTTAACTGTTGAACAATAGTTATTTCATCCTAGTTTGTGATTCACTAGTTTACACTAACAGTCCCATCAGTAGTAGAACTCAAAATTGTCAAGTCAAAAGCCACATATGTCAACTTTCAATCACCAGGTCAGTATTCGAAGGATAATATTGCCAATTTTAAACAACCCGTGGTAGGGTACAAATATTATTCAGTATTGTCAGTGGTTGATTGTCTCACTTTTAACACAGTTGAGAACCAATTATTTTGACTATACATTTGAGAATTTAACTTGAGGTTAGTCACTAGTGGGCATACAGTTAATGTTTCTAGATTGTTGGCCGTGGAGATTAATAATAAAAAAATAAGTAAGGGCTACTACCGTCAGTACGTTTAAAGAAGTTTATATCATTGATTAAAATCATATAAGAATGGTTGATAAAAGGAGTGTGAACACAATTTGAGTCAGTAGCTATAATATATCATGGAAAAAGCAAAACAATATAGTACCAACGAGGTGGAATACAAGGCTTTTTAAGAAGAGATTAATATTCAACTTTACTGTGTGAGTTAAAATTTTTGGACTCAAAACACATATTGTCAAGACATCTTAAGTGCTCCTGGTTTAAGTGTACTTACACGTGTAGTTAGTTTTCTTCACTCATTGACACTAGAAGAAAAACCAGTTATAACTAAGAAGCATAGTACAGTTGTTTCATCTTAGTCCGGACATTCCTAGTCAAACATACAAAAGAACACAAAATATTTGGATATAGCGATGAGCACAATAATAATAAGTCATTAAATCGGAGTGCAGTGAACAGCAAAAATCCAAATTCAGTCGCTTTTTTTTTGTCATAGCTTAGTGATCACTTAATGTCTTTGAGAATACCTATCTCACCCTTGATTTAGTTGAATTTATCTAGACATAACTTTTTACTAGACCTGAGAAAAACCTATTTTTATACCAAACAATAATGATCATAAAATTACTTTTAAATGTTCATAATTTGTAGTTTATCTCAATTTATTCATTTAAGAAACTAAGCGCATGGATTTGAAGAGATAAATACTAAGTTTACACCTCATGATGAATATCAACATTGTAATGTAAATACATACAAATAAAGAATAGAATGAAAAATCTACCATATACTTCACTGTTCATGACAATCTAGTTAGTGAACCTTAATCTATCAAATGAATTATTCTTTATAATTTAACTAAGTAACATATTATTGTATTGTTGGCAACTTTTTTCACGGAAGATATAAGTAATCTATTATTCTATTTATGTCATCATATCGCTAAATCTTTAATTTGTCAAAAATGACACTTAGTTTTAGTTTAAAACATACTTTTTTTTCATTTAAATGTTCAATATATAATAAAGAATAGTAATATAATACTACAATTATGATGTCATAATAGAAATATTTATTAACAATGTCACAGTTTTCTTCTTTTTTTTAATTTACACCAAATATCATTACTTAAAAGAAGAAGAAGAAAAAAAAGAGAAAAACAAACGAATTGACGTCAAGATATTCAGTATTATAGTGTTCAGTCTTCTTTCTTTTTTTGTTTTTGAAAAAAAACATTTTTTTTCATAATTCATTTAATTGCGTGTAAAAAGAAATTTTTTTATTTTTCAAAGTAACAAGATGAATGATTAGATAGATAGATACATAGATACAATTATTGATTTCAGTTAAATATTCATATTTTTGGCTATAAAAACACCTTAGTAATTACAAGTTATATTTCATTTAATATTAAATAAAGGCTATAACTGACTATTATGGAGCTAATTATTTATGTACTTTTCAAAGTTATTTATTATACTTTACTGGATAAAATAAAGAAGTTTTATGTTAATGAAAATGTCACATAATAAAGTTTAAACAATATTGATACTCTAATAAATTCATTTTAAACAAACTTGGAAAAAAAGAAGAACGATTTTTTTCTAGCGCACCGAATTGAGTCACATGTTTCATAGAAAAAGAAAAAGAAAATACGACAACAACAACAACATTTAATTGACCATAGTAATAATAAGACAAAAAGAAAATTACCTAAAATTGTATAACGTTAATAAAGAAGTTAACTTTATGGAATAGCAAATATTGGAGAAAAAAAACTTAGGATTATGATGATGATTACGCGCCAACTGTTGAGTTAAATGAAACTTTACTAAATAAGATTTTTAAATTGTAGTTATGGGAATGCATGATTTTAACATGTTTGTCTTCTTTTTATTTTACAAAGATTATAATCTCACTAATTTGTGAATGAAAGGTGTAAACGGTAATTTCTCTAGTTATCTTTCTATTATTATATCGTACATTAACAGACATATTTATTCAATTGATAAATAATTGGTTAAATGAATAAATTACTGTATGAAGTGCTACCTTGTTTGTTTTGTTTGTTTTTTATTTAGCCTGAAGGAATAAATAAACCGTGATAAAATGGAATGTAAATGTTTTGATTGTTTATTATAATACAATATAATATAATGTCTTTATCATTATAGAGGTTTGTGGAGATAATTGAATATTATTATTATGACTAATCGACCTAGATTCGAAATACATCGAAAATCAAGGAGAACAGAATATTTATTTCGTTCATGTGGAAAATCTCTCAACGGTATAGATTTATAACCTAATCATAAAAGATCAAACAAAAGACCTTCAGTTTTGAATGAGAATACTTGATCTTTAAATCACTGAGCTGGAATTCATTGGCGTATATGTATAATTTTAATCAATCCACAATACTACGTGACCTCTCATTTTCTATTGTGATTGTTATGACCAAAGGATTTCAAACATGTTAGATGTGAAGCTGCTTTCCATTGAAGACATTGAAAGTTGGTCATTTAGAATCGTGGGTTAATCGAAGTTAGACTTGTAGACTGCTAGATTCCAGCTTAGTGGTTTAGAGATTAAGCTCTTGGGTTCAATCTTCGATAAGGAAGTGAGAAAAAAATAAATTCTACTTTCATTCAGTAAAATAGCTGAACATCTTACAGTCAAAGTTAAAAAAATAACTTGAAAACAAGCCACGTTACTTTTATATATTAAATGTAGAGGTACAAAACATAACCCCATAACATAACAGACTAAGACAAATCTTTTCAGCTTAACTTTATGGCTAAATTTAGTTCTTCAATGGATAAACTTCGACTAGTATCTATAATATGAGTACAGTGTTTATTAGCATGCATAATTGAATCCTCACTACTCAGGGCCACAGATCCAAGTAATAACGTTTTAAATTGCTTTGGAAATATGAATTTTGTGAATCTTTTAGATATGACTTGCTTATGATAGCTAAATGTTTTCAACCATGGTCAGATTTTCATACCGCTAAACGTTCGTAATTCAAAAAAGTGGCGTAATATAATATTACTTACAGTAAATTTAATGAAAACCTGATCGATAGTATTTGATTGAGATCATAGGTCTATCAATGTTAGAACATTATTAAAACATGAACTTGCTAGACGGCCGTTTCGTCCTAGTATGGATTCATGATCTCAGTCAAAATTCAATAATCTTCACAATCTTATACTGAAAATTACCATGTGCTCACAAGTAACTAGCTTCCAGATGGATTTCTTGGAGTCCTAGTGAGAAGCCGTGATCAATGGAGCTAATTTGTGTCAAATGTGAGGTAGTTACCCATCGAAGAGAATGAGAGATCGCCGAGCAATATCGTGGATTGGTTTAATTTAACACTGTTTGGTGCCTTAGCAGTGGTCTGGAGGTTAAGAGTTCGTATGTGAGACCAAGGGTCCGGAGTTCGAGTTCAGCGTACGAGATCGTGAATGAGCACTACTGGAGAGTCCCATCCTAGGAAGAAATGACCGTTCAGTGCTTCCAAGTTTCTAACAGTGGTCAAACATTGATTAATTCATGATCTCAATTAGAACTCAACGATCTCCACAACCCTATACCGATAGTATTTGACTAATAACTAAGAATTTCAAATCCCAAACCTACTGAATGAAAATTGAGTCTATAACAATTTTATACCTTTCAAAAGTTAAACCGAATAATGAGTTAATGCTAAATCATACTGAGTGTTTCAATTCACAAAATTTGGTAAGAAGTCATATAGTAATTATTAGTCGAATCAGTAAACAATTGTCCTGATGGAAAATAGTCATAATTTTAAAAATATAACCGTTCTACTAGTTATTCTAACCCAAAATTATTATTGTTATTAAGTGTAGGCTGTACACAATGCTATGGATGTTTTATATTACTTTTTCATTGTAATATAATACTAAAACGGTGTAGTAGCTAACAAATACATTGAATTATATCTATTAACATTGAGCTAAACAAGATATTCGCTCCAATTTCTGGTGCCTTCTTGCTATGTGAAAGCATTCAGAAAAAAAGTTATTTTACTGATGTACGATAAAGAACAACAGGTAACTTTTAGCGAAATATCTAAGTTCTGAGCTATTAATTAAGGTAAATCTCAATGATATTCACAGTTCAACATGTCATTGAAATAACAAATTTTAAGTTAACTACAGTAGTGAAATACAGTTTCTACAAATGATAAAAATGTTTAAGAGATGGTGTAGATCTTTAGTTTAGGTGGATGATTTAGGGAGAGTTTTTGGTGGAGTTTTGTTCTCTGAGCTGGATGGTTTAGTCGTGGAGCTTTCATCGTTCTTCTGAACGATATCATCAGCACAAACTTCAGATAGAAGTGAAATGTTCGAATTTCTCCACATATGACTCATAGCTTTTCCTGTTAACTTCAATCTTGATTGATTATTGTTAACCTGTAACCTGTCATTGCTCACTTACTTATTTATCAACAGGAGATACAATCAAAATAAATAAGTAAACAATGAAAATGTTTAAACCATAAATATAAATAACACCTTACAAGACATTGAAAATTAAACTAACGATAAAAGTGATTGAATTTAAGTGATAAGTTCATCTAATCTCCTTCAAAATAAAAACCACACTCAAAATAAAATCTCCTTGATCGTTAAGTGTTATTATTAGAATTTTCTTCTGTATTTTGTATTTATTGTAAGAAGAAGAGATAACATTTTACAAATAATCGTGTATATTAAATTCATGTAAATTACATTATTTAAACTAATTTTAACTGAAATATGATATATACATATATTGCGTACTGACGTCCGTTACTCCTCGTGAAGGAGTATAAGCTGCTCACTATATGCATACTTTGTTTAAATCGATTTTAGTACGATATTTGATCCAAACTACATTTCTGATTACCCAAGAGCATAAATAAATAAACAACTGCTTTGAATAGTACTTGAAATCAGAATAAAATATGGCAAAATTTTCAAATTTTTGTTCAAAGAACTACCTACATGACGTTTAATTTATGTCAGCTAGATAATAATAACTCAATCAATAGAATCATGTCAAAATTGTTATTAGATGAGTATGGTAACAAACACATTCTAGTACACAATAAAAAATTACATTCAATCTCATTATAACGTTGATAATAATGTTTCTTATTTCATATGTTCTAAATTAAAACAACTTTACCATTTTCATTCTTACTCTCTATGTAATAAAAGATAATTCATTATGTAATTAGGTGATTAAAGACTTTGATTTTAAGATATATAACACTTGAAAACAAAGCTTATCTTCAGTCGTAAGAAAACTGAAATACTGAATAGGATACAAACTTGCATTATACTCACTCACATTTACCTATATAATCATTGAGATAGTCCAATTTATAATCAATCTCATATAAAACTGAATTATTTTTAACTAACTAATCATTATTTTCTTTCAAAGATTGAAATAAAATCAAAAGTTATATTTTGAATTGTTGACAACCATTTGATGTAGTTCAATTGAAGATTGGCATGATGCTCCTTATTGATATTTTCATTCTACATTTAATGATTTTTTAGAAAAAATCTTCACTGCTTTCTATAGTTCCTTCGTCTCTTTTTTCAAATTCCTGACACCCTTTATATTTAAGAAATACTTTTTAGAATTACAACCAATTATATTTTATTTCAATTTTATTGTATTCATGATAAACAGAAAGTATTATTAAAGTATGATATTGTTATCTAGTTGTTACTATGTATTTTGAACTGATAATCCTATTGTTAAGTTTAATGATCTAATAAATTGCCTGATTTGTTCATTCCTCTTTGATTTACATTCACACCCAGGCATACAAAAACACACCTATATAGTTATTTCGTTTACACTTAATTGTAACTAAAAACTGGAAAAATATTCTCTTTTTTTATTCTTGTATTTATTTGGAAAAAGAATTTTTTTATGAATTCCTAAATGTCATTGTGTGTGTTGCTGTTTTTTTTCATTATTTCTGAATTTACAAACAATTTCATATGAATCTAACTTATTCTATTCTTATGTCTCGTCGTATATGATCTCTCTGATACTCCGTTTCTCGCTATCTCTTTCACTTCCGATCCTACTTCATACGTTGCTTACATGCTGTGTTCTTATGAATGTACATATCTGAATACAAAATAATCCTCAGTGTCATTTTGTATGTTTGTTTTAAAAGTTAAACTGGCATTAATATTATTATCGTTAGTAGTAGTATTAGTATTAGTAGTAGTGTAGCAATTTGTTTTACTATGGAAATTATGCTACAATATAAATTTTTTTTGTTACTATTTGACTTTTGACATTTTGTAGATTTAAACTAATTTTTTACTGAGTAAAATTCATATTTGTATTTTTCGTGTCTCTTCTTGTGTGTATACCTGTTTAGGTGTATGTTTGTGTGTGTATGTGGGGGGGGGGTAAGTGTAAATGTAGAAACTGCTGCAAACATTATTCCAACAGAAAGCCATAATACAAATGACCGAAATATTATTAGTAATAATACTCTAGTAGGTTTTTTGTTTTAATGTAATTAAATACAGAGTGGATTTTACAACTTATCATTCTTATTATATTTTGTTTTAACCAATGCATCAACCGTTTACTGATGACAGTTATAAATGTGATATTAACAAATATACATTGATATACTTCACTTCGTGTATAGTAGTTCTACATATACAGATGGTCTGTTCTATATCAACGGTATCTGCATTAATGCTAGTGTTGTTAAATATGCACACAGAGTTGTAATTTTTACGTAAAAAATAATTTTATTATTACTTATGGTGTTCAATAGTCGTTATTTCTAGCATCAGTAAAATTTTGTCAACTTCACAAATGAAATTAGTGAGAGAAACTAATTTCTGATCTGAATTGAATAAATGAACAAATAGCTAACATAGTAACTATGACAATGCACACTATCCAAATGACAAGTGATGTCAATGAATTGTGCATTTATAAATATTGATATGTTCGTTAGCAAACTGGTTATACACGTATATATATATATATATATATATATATATATATATATATATATTTAATAATAACCAGTTACATTGTTTTTATTTCTCTGTAACTAATACAGGTTGTACAGAAAAATTATCTTCGTTTTGTTAGAGAGTACATTCTAGCAGTTTAAACATTTGTCTGTCTGTTTGTCAACCATTTAGTTAAAGATTCAAACACAAATCTATTTGTTATTTATCAAGTAACCATTTAGTAATGCTAGACTTAGAAGCTAAATTCGCATATATATTTTTCGTGGAGTTTCTTTCACTGAGCTAGATAAATTGATCGTAAAGCTTTTATCATTAGCACAGAAATCGAGTAGAAATGAGGTATTTGAATTTCCTCATATATATGACTGACAGATTATTTGTTGACATTGAACTCGGTTGGTTGTTATTGATTCTCGTCCCATTATTCACTCTATATTTGTTTGAATTGCCTTCCGCTTTTAGCCTGAATAATAAGCTGAAACACTTCAAATCTTTATATAATAATCATTTACTCACTAGTGACTAGCTAAATGTGGATTTTTTTAAGTTCTAGTGAGAAGCCTTGATCAGTGGAGCTAATCTGTGTAGGGTGGACACAGTTATTCACCTCAGAAAATGGATGAAGGATTATGCGAGACCACATATCGATTGAAGTTAAACAACAACACCACTGGATGCCTTAGCAGTGGTCTAGAGGTCAAGCGTTCGCGCACGAGACCAAACGTCATGGGTTCGGGTTCCATGTGAGGGATCAAGGATACGCACTGCTGAGAAGCTTCGTACTAGAACGAAACAGTCGTTCAGTGCTTCCAGGTCTTCAGTGGTGGTCTAGCTTATATCGACTGATGAATTCAACCGCTCAAATAAGAATAGTTAGAAATAATATGGATAGTAGTAAAGTATGATACTAGTCTCATTGTCCATAATATTAAAATTGGTGCTATTACGATAATGAGCTACACAATGTTGGACATCTATTGGGAACCGCGAACCACAGACAGATTTTTTGTTCTATTATATGGCTCCTCTATGGTGCATATTCACAATCCAATCGCAGAGGATTTAATCAAGGACCATCAGCCCTCCGCGTGAACATTTGACCTCTAAGTCAATGAACCGGTATCTGTTGATGTATTCATTTAATTTTAATCAGTTTGAGATATTGTGCGATCGTCTTCATCTTTCAGTGTTAATCAGTTCATAATTTCGATAACACTCAACAATCTTCGCAAACCCATACTGACATCAAAATTGAAATTGGTATGACATTGATAATTTAATCTACATTTTGACTGCTTTAGGATTAACACAAGGGAATTTAAGTTTTGTTAAGAAAATCCACCTAAACGTTACTCGTTTGTTACATTACCTATTATTGGTTAAACAATCTGAACGTAGGAATTCGCTTAAATCTAAAACAGTTGAATTTATTAGAATCAGTGATTTGGAAGGGAATATGCATCCAGAAATGTTGGGATAATGTAACAGTCTTAGAAACAAACCTAGATAGAGGAGACATTCGAATAAATGTTTTGAACATCTCATATTCACCATAAAATACCGAAGACTATGTGTTCAACGGATATTAGGTCGTAATTTCTGTTAATGAGAACCGGACGAAGAGAAAATAGCTATACAGTAAAATTCTCAAACTGTCATCAGTTCAAGGTCTAATGACTAGCATCTCAATAAACCACTAATTCATATATATAACGCTGTAAAGTAAAAAAGTCAGAATCTCACTGTTACAGATATGTTAGATAATTATAAGGAACAAAGATGATCCAATTAATGATATCGTATTATATATCACATTAGCAACATACTGTAGAGCTACATTCTCCCAAAAAGTATGCATGTATCTGATAGCATAATAAATTCACAGAGAACTATTTTTGCTTTTTTAAGTAGCCAGTTTTGTAGTCACTTGAATTAAATGTATGAAACGTTATTTTCAGACGTATAGTCTGTCGTCGTAAATTTGAAATAAAAAAATGATTAAAACACTAATGATTACTTGATAGTAATCACTGTTATGTTACCTTGAAATTATCATCGATCACATTTCACCAATCCAGCTTCATGATAATCACTAGGCTAAAGAATTCGAGTTATATTTTTTTCACTTGATCTTAATCGGTTAGAGACAGTCTCCAGAAATCGCGCCACGTATATGTTTTTTGGTTCAAATTCAACATCGTAGCATTATCTGAAGCTGATGCTTCCAGTAAGATTCAAGTAGGACATTGTTAATTAATTATTCAAAATGATAGAGTTATCATATTTGAGAGTGACATGGGTTTCAATCGTATGAGATAGAGTCATGTCGTTTCAGTCCTATTATTTTCAAGCTTCAGGATAAAACTTAACTTTGAGGATTCTTTCTGATTGTTTTCGATCAACTAAAAAATAAAACGTTGTCCAGCCGCAAAACTTATGATCTAACCGAGAATACAAATCATGGTAGATAGTAACCATTCATTTTATATTAATTTATTCCATTTACTATGATGTAGGTTAATTAATTCAATGTAAAAGAGAGATATAATAATTCTTCGCTATACCTGTCATATTAAGTTCACATTATTCCTTTCATTAACCGGAAATGTATTAATAAATATATCAAATTTGTGTATGAAATGGATTATTGATTTCTATTACATGAAAACAATCATTGTTTTACATTGTTACGGTATCTCTTTTTATTCATTTTAATACCAAATTGTTAATAAATCCCTAATGTTATACAATAAATCAATAAATTGTCTCATTTTCACAAACTTTCACTTAAACAATCAATGTGATAGAAAATGGGTGAATTATCAAAAACTTTACTAACTACGCAATCAGAATTGTCTTTAAAAGAGTATAGCTGAAAGTCGATCCGCCACCACAACCAGGAATGAACTTGAGACTTTTAAGTTAAATGATGAGCGCCTAAGTTTCAAACTACTGAATTGACATTCAGTGATTTATATTTCTAACTTCAGTCAGTCCCCAATACTGCATGACCATCATCCATTACAATTAGTAATATTTATTTCATATATTATATATAATTAAACTCTATTGATTACGACTTTTCAATAAAGTTTCAGGAATTACCTCTTGAATTTGATCACTAATATGCACATGATGACTATTTTAATATAGGTATTTTTTGTTTGTTGTTAGGTCAACTACACTTTCAATGGGGAAATTACAAATGGATATAAAAAACAATACTCCCTATATCCCTTGAATTTGTCTTATTTTCATAAATTTTCAATTAGATAGATATGCTCTTGTGTATATTTTGTTTAAATATGATATATCAACTCATGTAATTGACTTTCTAAATAACAAAAAACTCTTAAACGATACGTTCAAAAGAATAATTCAAAACATTTTCTTTACCAAGTTCATATCATTAATGATCTTATCTTGTTAGGTAAATAAAGTGATACCTGACAATTTGAATTTGCTTCATACTATTTAACAAATGGGTTGGTGGACACGGAGAGTCCACCTAGGGGAGTTGGAAAAGCCTGATACCAAACCATTGGTGCACATGGGCTCCAGTACCCTGAGGGAACAAATGGCATATGAACCAATCGTTGGTCATCGGCCACCACGGGACTGCATTTCCTTACGATACTCCACTGCTTTGTGGATCAGACCTTTAGGTCGAGGGCCCCTATTAAAACCTTTTACTTTGGTTTGGGCACCCGAGCAGTATCACAGCCAACACACAAATCAATATAGTATAATCTTTATTTCAATATAGTTAAACTAGACTCATCTGAATTCATCGTTTCTACCATTTCCAGTTTTAACTTTTATAAATGTGTATATTATCATTATAATTGGAATAGTTTTTTTTTGCATGACAAAAATATTTAGCTTATTTTGTCTTAAGTAGTTTATAAATTCGACTTCTAAATAATCAACTTATATCGGTCACAAATTCATTTAGAATTTATTTATTGTATAATATACATCAACTTCATGTTACTTAATTGTCTACTTGTCTATTTGATTGTTTATCATTTCTTCAAGTGAAATCATGTAGCATAATAATTAGGAATTAAGAAGGATGGTTGACAACTGAATACAATACATACACACACATATTCATACATACATAGATACAGATAACTTTGAATTAGAAACCAAAATACTAGGATAGTTCAACAAGAAATATGAAAGATAGTAACTAAATCTACAACCTTTTTTAAGGAAAAAATAACAGGGGGAACTTTAAATGATTTCCAAATAGACAATATTATTTAGACACAATTTTTTATTATTTACGCTCATTAATTTTTTTTCTTATGCTTAATGACATAAAATGGCGCTAATTGTTTGTAATTGAAATAAAGAAATCGGGATTTCCTGTAATACGATGTACATATATATATATATATATATACTACTTAGATAATTATGACAGCATTAGAGTAGTCATATTTAATCCATTCTCATTCTCGATCATTCTCCTATTTGATATTCATCTATTTAATGAATTTTTATTTAAATATTTAAGTTTACGTTTAATAAATCGATTATGATAAATAGTTTAATACAAATTGAACATTGAAAAACGCGCACACGTACAAATGTGTACGGAGAGAGAGAGAGAGAGAGAGAGCGCAAGAAGATTCAACGAGACAAATCTCATTTTTCCTTTTTGTATAGAAATCATTAAAACAAAAAGAAATAATGTAAAATAAAAGAAGTAATAATAAGACCATTGATTATTCACAACAACAACGACAACAACAACAAAGAAAACAATCACTGAATAATAATAAATCTGAAATAAGGATACGGAAAATGATTTATTTATTCATTGAAAAATTAAATGGAAATTAGCAGATTTTTTTTCTTGAACCAAAGTAAAAATACAAAAAATAATAATAAAACAACAGCAAACTAGAAAAAGAAACGTGATCCTCATTTATCATATTTCAATTTCTTTGTTTTTTTCTCCTTCTTTTTCTTCTTTTTCTTAAACTCAACCAATAGTATAGGAAAACAAAACAACACAATAGAGTTTTGACATGAAACTACATTATAGACTGAATCAATTAAATTTTATTAGTATAGTTTATATGATACTATATTAAATAAATATCCCTTGGATCAGTCATTTACATCTATCGATGATAATGTATTTATATATATATATATATATATATATATATATATACTAATGTTTGGTTTGCCTTGATGTTCCTTTTTCCAAACTATTACCTTTGTGACATTTTCAACAGAAATTTTGATATTAATTTTGATGTATTCATGAGTAGAATTTTATGTCAAAAAACACCGAAACTATTATATTGTATCTGATCTATTTTGTTTCAATGGTTAATGGTTTACAAAACATGAAAAACAGTATTTGAAAAAAAGAAAGATTTTTTTATTGAAATTTTCAGTGTAAATAACAGTAAACAGTTGTGTTAGATGGTTGTATACAATCAGCAGAAAATTCTAAACCTAGTTCTTGTTCTAACTAGTACAAATTATCAAGATTAACATATAATTGTGTGCAAATTAATGTTCCTTGTATAATTCTAGCCCATATTGTCTAACTTCACGATCTGAGATGTTACCAAAATCAAATAATAGTACTGAAGAAACTGTTTGATATAAAAAAATTACCTCATTCACTTTCTTATTCATTCATATAGTTAATAACAGTTTTATCTTCTAAATTTATAAAGTTTGTCACTCTGAATGAAGCATTTTAATTGTTTCAATAATCAATAGATGACTTGAACTTTACATATCCAGGTGATCTGGGGCAAGATAACAATTCCCTGAATAAGCTTTTTTGATTGAGACCTGGAAGCACTGGACGACTGTTTCGTACTATTGTGGGACTCCTCAGCAGTGCACAGACGATTCTGTTCGTGTGGTTCGAACCCAGGGCCTTCAGTCTTGCGCGCGAATGCTTAACCTAATGGACCACTGATCCGACATCCAATAGTGGTAATGTCCCTAAATAAAGTTGGATGGCGGCTAACACTGGAATCCAAGACGCGCATCTAGCCCTATTTAGGACTCTTCAGTTACTCTACCACATTTTCTATTTAGCTATTGAGTCCATATCCCCATTAGCTCATGCAATGGAATGAATTTTTATTCATTTGCATCAGTCGTTTAGTTGATTGTTCCATTGGTGTTTAGGACTGCAATTGATCAGTCTGTTTTGATATTCAAACAACCAATACAAATAAATTAATGGCTTAAATAGTTTTGAATCATTTTCTTTTTATTATAATAAAATATGTTTTATTGAACGACACCTAAATTTCAAAGAGCTAATCTTATAGTGGCTTTAAATTAGAAGGCTTTATCAAATTCATCTCTGAATTTAAGTTGCATTTCATTTTGAAGTGTCAACAAAGACCACATTGATTTGAACGGGTGATGTTAATTAATTTAAAATGAATAGTCTCCAGGTGGAATAGCTCCTTAGCTAAAGTAAGTCACTTAACAGTAAACAACTCCTAATCTAAAAATTATCCCTTAGCTAAGATCACTCATCTATCAGAAGACCAATAGATGTTAACTAGGATTTTTCGAAAATTCTTTCTAAAACTGCTACTATGATGAAATAGAAAATTAAAGTTGAAAACTAACTTCTTCCGCAAAACATAAATACAAACAACAAAAGATTTTCACACGACAGTTAAAAATAAACCTATTGAATACAATGAACTGATTCAGTGAAAAGAACTGTGATAAAATTACAAGTGTTATTTTACTGTTATGTGCAGTTTGATCATTTTTATAACCAAATTCTAGATCAACAACAATGTAACAACTTGAACGGCCGTATATTAAATTGAAACCAAAAAAGCTTATCAAATAATAATGTTCTCTGCCTATACACGAATTATCGATATACATACTAGTGAAAAAAATATAGTTCACTTGTGTAAGGTTGATATTCTTTATGCTATTTTTTACGAAAATAAGGATGATCACCTTTTAATAGTTGAATTCATGAGTGTACACCCACGAACTCACCCGTGGGACTCGAATCCAGGACCTATCGGTCTCTTGAGCGAACACTTAACCTCTAGATTATTGAGCCGGCATCCAACGGTGTTATCTTTTTATCGGTTAACTCTTTAAAACTTCATAAACATATGTACGTAAAATGATAATAATTTAGAAATAAGAGAAGTGTACTAGAAAAGTCTACATTTATTTTTCTCCCTAATAAATTAAATTTATCAAGTCTACTTCTGTATTTATGCTCAAGATAAACTCAAGTAGGATTTATAATTCACAGTGAAAATTTTACAGTTATGTGATATTAAATAGTGAAACCATATTACAACCCATTGACGGCATTGGACTGTTTAAACTATTAAGTATTAATTTGTTTGGCGTCATTTTCAACTACAAATGAGTTACATATTCATTGTCCAGTTTTAATGTTTTCTAATCTAATTTATTGACCAACAATGCATGGAGTACATTTATAACAGATTGTTATAATCCATACTTGAATAAATTAGTCCAATCATCTATGAAACTTCAATTGTAAACTGTTGTATTTTTTTGTTTGCGAATGTAACTAACCAGCCTTTTTGACATATGTACATCCTAAGTGAATTGACGCAATGTTGCAATTTGGTTATGATTTTTTATCATAGTATGATGTTAGGTAGTAACGAATGCATAAAACAAACATTTTCCTACTTGCAACCTGTAAGCTGGATACTTGATGTTGATGTTCAAACTGACCAATAAACAAAAAATAAATGGGGATCGATGAAGCTATTTCAGAGTTCATCATTGAGTTTTGTAAATATAATATTTGTTCATTTAAACAAAAACAGTAACGTCTTTTCTCAATTAAACAAGAGAAGCTGGAAACAAACCAGTAATACATGGTTTTTTCCACTTTGAACGTTGTTAATATTTAAAAGATAATGGTTATAATTTTTTTACTAAAGAATATTGTAGGGTCATTTTTACTGACAAATATTTATAAACATGATAAAAATATTACTCAATAATCTATAATATATGAAGTATGGAAGTTCATTATAGATTAACCACTAAGTAGTGACCGGTGTCATATTTGTCTAGTTCTTTAGTGCTGGTTAAATTCTTTCGATTAAGTTCCAATCTGACCACTAACTTGAATGACTTAGTGTCACGCGTACGATAATAAGATGCTAAGTGATTGAAGGTAATCGGAAAGATGCTCTGAATCTGTTTCATGCTAGGTAAGATTCATCAGTAAGGCATGTCTATAATCTCAAGGGAACTTATCTTCTTCTTAGGATTCGAACAAACTTCATTGAGCTTCATATTCTCAGATGCTATCGCCATGTATCCAATTTGTAGTTGGAGTGTATGCAATAAAATGATAACCTGTAATAATGTAATACCACTTAACGTATAAGAGAATGTATAATTTGTTTTCGTACGTGTAGTGTATGACAATGATTGACTAATTTAAAACTCCAAAGAATTTATAATTTACTGTGTACTTTTATTGACAATTTTGATTCTATAGGAAACTGATGAAGAATTTTCAAGTAAATAAGTATCTTTCTAAATTTGAGTCAACTTTCTTCTGTCAATATAGTCCTAACATCACAACTTCATCAAATTGTTGCTTTCATATAAGATTTTCAAGAGTGATCCCTAGAATATACCACAGAGTTTTATTGTTAACAGAATATATATATTAAAATTGATATTACATTTAACTAATCGATATTATGTAACTTATACAGCACAACATTTAGATGATTGTAGTCACTACAATCATTATATTTATGGAGGTCGTGAAAATTGTTGAATTTTCTTGTAATTAGGAAGTTATCTAAGTTAGACCTGCAAGCACTGGATAACTGCTTCGTCTTAGTACAGGACTCCTCGACAAGACTCATTCACAACCCTGCAATCGATAGTCAGATCATCGAACGTTAAAACTCTAGACTACTGAGTCGGAATTGAATGATGTGCTACTTCAACTTCAATTAATCCATGATATTGTGTATCCACCTTCTGTTATCTTCAGTGAGTAACTTCCTCACACTCTAAATGGTTGAACTGTGTCATGCTTAACTCCTATTAAGGTAAAATTAACCAGACACTAGGAAAAATACATTAATCACAATGTCATGTATTTATTAAACCACCAGGAGAATAACCAGTGATGATTTTATCCTTATATTTTTTTATTATTTCTTATTTAGTCACATTATGTAAGATGAAAATAATCAGTGTTATGTAACTGTAACCTAAATTGCAATATCAAATTAAAGTGAAATATTTTCAAACTCTGTATTCATTAAATATTCTTTATCTGTTAGTGATGCACAACTAAGAGTCAGAGGTAAATTGATATAATCATATTACAATATTATTCACTGATGTAAGAAATTTTCTAATGACTTGAAGATGCTTAAAAAAATAAGATATTGAGACAAAGTTGATAAACTCTATTGGGATTTCAGTCATTTTCCTTATTAGTTTATTCATTCAACTTACTTATGTCTACTTCTCTACCCTGAGTCTATTTCTCATCACCACCACCACCACCATCTTCATTAAAGAGATAAAAAGATAAAAGCCTAAACAACAAAGAATCAGGATGGTTATACAACTGACGACTGGTTCTTCATAAATATCCTCCCGATGAGATGTTAGTCGAACTGCTTTTTTTATTTTTGCTTGTCTTTTTCTAATCTATCTATCCACTTATCATTATTATTATATTTTCGTATCGTTTTCAAGTAACTGAGCTCAGACCGACTGATATATGTCCTTAGGGTCAATCAAATACTTAAATTAATGTTAATGCTGTCTTTTCTCATTTCTATTTTTAGCTGTTAGTAATGTTCTTCTCTATTATTATTGTATTATTATGAATAAATATATTGACAGTAAATGCAAATGATCTACTACTTTAGTCGATTCTCAATTCGCCTGTTTTATTTATCACTGAAATCTTATTATCATCGACAAAAGTGTGACATTATCAGAACCATGAAATCAACAATCATATACGAACACCATACATATATATACATCATCCCTAGGGAACGATGCACATCATTCCTATCTAATAGATGATTACTTCATTAGGACATTTAACAGTTAACTTCATTCTATTACTTGTATTCGTCCAACATAAATTATTTATTGACAAAAAATTACAGTAGAATTTGTTCACATTTCCCTAATGTTATTATTTTTGTTATCTTTATTATAATTTCTCAATGCATCTTAGAGTTGCTTGGTTATCTGTTTTCTCCTTATGTTTCCATTTTTACTCGTGCTCGAGGTTTTTTTTTCTTTTTTTTTTGATATTTTTAAACCACCTGAGACAAAACTCTTTTGTGTTTCTCTCATTTTTTTCAATTCTTTTTTATATAACCTTTTTACTTCTTTACAATTCTATCCGTTTTTACTTAATTAAGACAGAAAGAGAGAGAACGAAGAAGAGAGACTGGTTCATTCTTCTTGTTGATAAACACTTCAACAATAAATTATACCTAAACAAAGAAACAAATTATCAAAAATAAATTGTACTTAAACTTTCAATGATTTTATTTATACTTATTCTATTACATAATTACACCAGTATAAAGATGAATAAGAATATGAATTCAATAGAAAACGATTAGTTAGTTAGTTAGTCAATTATAAACACATATTTATGCATACATACAAATAAAATCCCCGAGACAATTTAATTTAAGTCACTTCATCAATTATCAAACTATCAAAGTAAGGTTATATTAAATATGAGTTCACTAGAGAAAAGAAAAAAGAGAAAAAACGAGAGAAAAAAGGAAAGAAAGAAGATTATATATAAAAAATAAACGTGTATTCCCTTCATAATGAAGTAAGTTTTCTTTTTCTTAACAATATACATAATGAGATGAATAATAAATTCATTCAAGTCTTTTCATAAATATTTCAGGTTAAATTGACTAGTCACAAGAGAAAACAAAACAACAAACTTCTTAACAAGAAAATTATCCACTTTTATTATCTAAAATTAAGATGATCATCTATTATTATTCTTCTTTTATATTCTCTTAAATGAAAACCAACACTAAAAATGTAATCAGAATAAATATGACAAGTTAATTAACAATCAATTATTATATACATTTTCCCCTCTCTCTCTCTCTTTCTCCCTTTCCCCCACCCTCCCCATCGTTTCTTCTTCCCACATACACCTCTAATTTATTTATTAATTATTGACTATAACTTATACATTTTATTAATATTTAAGCTTAGAAAATGTGATTATATTTATCTGTGAAATTCCTAAAATCTCGACAAAACCCCTTCTGATAATAATCATCTGCTCACTAGTGACTAACTTCAAGAGATACTCCTGGAGTTCTAGTGAGAAGCCGTTACCAGTGGATTTCAACCAGGTCTGTTGTGAGATATCAGCTCACTGAAGACATTGGTATACGGTTATTATTATTATTAGAAAACTGGGCTTCTCTCTCTCTTATGATTAGCTTCTTTTCTAATCAGTCCATTGAAAAAAATGTGAATAAAGTTCATTGAACTGATGTAATAAATAAAATGAGAATTTTGATGAAGTTTTGTTCTTTGATCTGGATGATTTAGTTGTGGAACTTTCATCGTTCGTCTGAATGACATCATTAGCATAAACTTCAGGTAATGAACATTACATCTGAATGTAATCTATAAACTTTTGAAATAATAAATGTTTTAGTTGAATGAATTATACCTATTGTTTATGTATTATGTGATTTTGAAGATAGAATAATATTTATATATCATAATGGTCAACGTCTTAAGTTCTAGTCTATTTATGAAGTGTATATTTCTTGAGGTTGCGATGATATACTATTGGATTTATAGTCAGTTAAATCGAGAGTGAAAAAAATGAACAACAATCGCATAAAATTAGATAGGAAGGTCGAGGATAGGGTAGGTTAGAAAATGCTGGTCGGCGGTCTATGCTCCATTGGGGGCAACAGACGTATGCAAGTAAGGGGTAATATTAAAAAAAGTCAGATTGTATGGTAAATTGACTAAAATCAAAAATTTAGTCTCTAGATTTCAGTGATACTAAGCTTATCTCAGTGTCTGAATTTTCTAGGAATGATTCCGTCTCAAGGTCATTGATACTTACAGCTGAAAACTCTAACAATAAGGAATTAACTGTGTTTGTGACCCATAGTTTCAATGATTCTATAGTTCTTAGTAAAAATTACTACTAAAATCTCTGCTAAATAATTAAAATACAAAAAAATATTTGCCTTCAAAATCCTTGAAACATTGAATTCTTTTGAATGATTAAAAGCTCAATAATATTATTCTAATTTAGCAATATGATTACATAACTGTGAATCTGTTGTTCATTAAAACAATCTACTAACATTAAATCATTTTGAATTAATGTAAGTTGACTATAAAGTGAATTGCTCTTAGCTTCAAATATATATTTTTAGCATTAGTCTGGTGGTTAAGCGCTCGCGCGCGAGACTGATAGGTCCTGGGTTCGAATCTCGCAGGGGAGGCGGGATCGTGGATGTGCACTACTGAGGAGTCCCATGCCAGGACGAAACGGCCTTCCAGTGCTTCCAGGTTTTCCATGGTGATCTAGCTTCAAATGACTCATGATTTCAACTATTGAACTTATTATATCTGTCAAATCAAGACAACTTACTGACTTATTAAATGAGTAACAAACCAATATGATTCAGGTATCTTTGGTCATATTGATTATTTAAATTATTTTACTTACAAGATTATTCAATATTGAAAAAAACAGGCTTGGTCATTAACTTAACACTTAATCAGTTTATTTTAAATGGTGTATAATAGATATCCTTATTTAAGAGAAAAATTACTACATTGTAAACAATTTGATGCCCACACACAAACTAATATCACTTGAAATAATATAAAAAATACACCAATATTATCCTTATTATTACTGTGATATTAAACAAAATCTTTTACATATATAGAAAATGCAATGTGACCTTCTGTAGTGAAATGCACATTATGTATGTATATATCATAAAAGGGAAGATAAATCAACTTGCAAGAAAAAGAATATGGAATTATACAATGGTTTCAATCTCGGTGGTCCAGAAGTAAAAAGAGAATTGCCGAACAAATACGGTTTATTTTTTATTTTTTCTATTTTAATAATGAAGAGAATTCGACAATGAATTATTACTATTGTATTTTGTTTTGTTTCCTTTTTGAGCTACCCCACATTCTATTTTAAAATGATTACATTTTTGTATTAATGTTATTTCAGAGATATCTAAAGATAAGAATCGGACAATAATGATAATCAAGAAACTTCTAGTAGGGTTACCCAAAGACAAAGCATGAAACCATATTTAAGAAGAACTATATATCTGATTGTATCCAGAAGTATCTTGGCGAAAGACTTCTGAACTGGCTATATAAAGTAGGAAAAGTATTTCACAGTAGATGGTAAGGTGATCTAAAGGTGATGCTTGACTGAGAGTCCATAGATACTTAATTTTCAGTCAAACTAACATCGCCAGCATCACTGTTGAACATTAACAAAGCTATTTACTTTAGGGTACTATTTACCATTACAATTCCTTTAAAATTAAGCGAATAATCAATAAAATGTCTTTATTTGATCAGTTTTTTTATGGCTAACTGATCATAGTGTGTAGTGAATCAAATGTTACCGAATACCGAACCATTTATCCATTGTCTGAGGTTGATATCTATCTCTAACCGACATGGATTTGACTCCACAAACTCCCAATCTGATCATAAAATAAATATCTGTAAGTCACAATAACAATATATAAGAATTTTAATTCACTTGGTATTGTTTTACTTGAATCTTCCCATTGATGTTTTAAGACTGAAATTGATCAGTCTCTTATTGGCATATGTGCATACTGAGTTCGAGTCCCAGAGTGAACATCAACTCTGAGATGCAGGTACATCCAGCTGACGAGTCCCAAACAGGACGAAACGCGCGTCCTGGATTCCACTGCTAGCCACTATCCATCTTTGCTTATAATATATGTGAAGCTTTATAAAATAAATCAGGTTTTTGTAATTATGTATTGTAATCATAAATTTATTCATAACTTCATGATCAAACATGATAAAACAATGAGAGCAACAAATCATAGTGATTACAAGTGATTTGGAAATTTTTATAGCATTTGTTTTTGTTTTTAACTAACTGATTATAATTAATTTATTATTCTTGATTAAGTCATGAATATTCACTCAAAAATCAATGAATTGAGTCTAATATATCATATCATTACTGTTCAATTTGATGTTTGAGATTAAAATAAACTATTTTCAATGATTATTCAATTATTCAATTACATTTTAATCATTTAATATTCAGTGGATCATAGTGGACTATATTTATAATATTGATCCAGTTTGGAATACTTGAGTCTTGGTATAAATATTGGTCTAGGGATCAATCAAGGGATCAATCACAGAAGAGTTAATCGCTGTTACTTTTGTCATTTCAAGTGCTCATGAAAATCTTCATCTGATCTAAACGAACTTATAAGTTGGTTGGTGATAATTAACAGGAAGCAATAAACATAGAATTCATACTAGTTGACACTCATGACAAATGTGTCACTATAATTTTAAAGTAGCTTATGAACTTTTGTAAGATTTGAATGAGCCCGACGTATTGTTTATACCAAAGACTTTACTACTGATCTATTTAGGGAACAACTAACACACATGACACTGGCAACCGTTATGTAATCAATCATTTCATGTACTCTTGTCCTTTAGAAGACCAGATCGGATTTAGACAACATAGTTGATTAACAATAAAATATATTTCGTTATATTCTAGTAAGTAGAAAAACTGTATTTATGATGTTTCATGACTTAATGTTAGCCACTTCTTCAGAGTAAGTGAATCATCACTGATGTAGGTTCGAATCTGATGAACGACATTAGTTTTCTAAAATTTGCAAGTGTATTTGAGAACAAATACCGGCTAGTATGGAAATTATTTTTATATCTTCATACTGACTACTTCCAATCACATAAATTAATATGTATACATAACTTCATCAAAGCGATATAAAAATTCATTTTCACTTATTCGTGGTGTTTCATATAAGTTAAGTGCTATTTTTTCTAATATCTTATTACTTACTGTTGTCAGTTGTTTTTTTCTGGAAAAATGAACTTGTCAGGAAAAAAACATGTTTCCAAGAGCCTACTGTGTGATTTTTCTTTGTAGTATAAAAATATCTATCGAAACTTACGTTACTAGGACGTAACCATTATTATGGAATAATAAAAATCATAAGCATTTCAGTTATAGAGATTTTTCATGTTATATTTGTATAGAGGGTATGTGCAAGTAAAAAAATGCTTTATTTCACTTTTCTTGTCAATTTAATAAAGCAAATAAAAGCAATAAACAGTTTGGAAATATCAGTAAAGGTTTGTAATATCCCGCTGTTGATATTCAGGACTTTAATTAATTGATCTATTTAGCTATAATTGCATCCTGAACAGATAATCTAGTTATAGTTTATTTGGTATGTGAGGAGAGCAGAAGACAAGGTTATATATTCGGTCTTATTTCTCAGACGGATTATCTGGCTGTACCTGTATTCGTGTGTTCATGTTTACATTAGGATTTAAAATGAATATCTACAGTGGTAAATTACAAATCTTCACTAGTAACTTCCTACTTTATGAACAAGTAAGTGGCTATAAGGATTCAGTAACTCAATGGATAATGTATTGGCTGTTTGGCGTGAAAGTTTGTGCATCTTAGTTTGCATGAAATTCAACACTGGGTGATAGGTAATTTCAGCTAACAGGTCCCAAATTACGCAAATATCTCATCTCGGATTCTGCTGCTAGCCAGATACGATATAGTATTAAAATGTGTTAAACAGCTACAAGGAAATAATTCAATAATATGCCAAGCTGTATGTATAGTTGGTCAATTTCTGTCAACCAAGTAAGTAGTAGGATGGATCTTCTTTTAGTTAGATTAGCTTACATACGTAAGTAGTAGAATTCAGTCAACTATAAAAGCTATTTAAATATTGACAACACTTGCTATATATTGACTAATTAGTGTGTTCTATTCATTATAATGAAATTCTAATCTTTCTGGGAAGTGTAATAACTTTAAGGCAACATTTATATCTTATTGACAAGCAGAAAATTTAAGTAATAATGAATCTAACCGAGTTTTCTTCCAATGGTTTAAAATAACTTTTCTTTTTAAGTTTTTACTTGTGTACTTGTACAAAAAAAGCATAAGACGCCTAATAATTATCAATCACAGTACCAGAAATAATAACAATTAAGTTATACTGTTATTGTAGTGGCAAACCGAAAAAAATGGGTATGAGTTTCAATTCAATTTGAAATGACTTAGATTATCCCGTTGTTGATATTAACTGAAATTTAATCAGCCTGTTGCATAACTGACTGGATTTCTGGATTCAGTGGCTAAATGAACAACGCGGTGGCGTTTGAAGTGAATATTACTGAATTTGAGTTCAAGAGCGAATTTCAACTCTGCGATCCAAATACATTTAACTGGCATGTCCAAAATCGGTTGAAACGTACACTCTGACAACCTTCCACATATTCTATGTTAACATGTATCGTAATAGTTATATCAGGTCAATCCACACAGGATGCCTATGCGGCAATGCTTAACAAATTTTAATCAAAATATCAACAACGAGATATTTCAAGTTATATCAAATTGAATTTGTTACAATAAATGTTTGATTGACAACTATTCAATGTTGAATGCTTTAATCCCTATAGAAATAATATTTTAGTCACTTATAATCAGTTCACACAACAAATGATATTTATCCTAACTACGTTCTACTCTTCAATGAATTTAAAGATTTAACAATGAAGCCATGTATAAAGATAAAAACAGGGGTCATGTTTTGTTACCGTTTTTTTCTAATCATTAATAACTAGGTGAGTGAACAACTGAGTGAATAGTAGATTATTCCTTTCTAACATTTTTTCCCTCTTAATTCCAATTTAGAAATTATCATTCTCTGTTTTGTTTTTAATTTTTCAAAATCCCATAGATTGTTAGTATTGGTGTTGTTATTGTTTCTTTTCCTTTTATTATTTTCTCTTTCTCATCTCATTAACGCCAATAAATCGATCTATTTAATACAGAATGAAATTTTCGATTTTAGGAAATAAAATTCTATAAATTTTGTAACGAAGTAATCTTGTTTTTCAATCAAATAGTCTCATAAAAAATACGTATGTAACATATAGGTGTACGTTATTTGTCTGATTACTAAATGTTATAATTCAATAATTGGTAAATAGTTAACAAATATATGTCTATAATAAGGATCCATTAGTTTAGCTATAGTCGATATCAGGTCTTCATTTATTATTCAGTTGTGAGTAGTATATTCACTTGAGATAATTAAATATGATTTGTTATTTAGAAAAAAACTTGTTAATGTGCTCATTAGTTGTTGAGCTATTATACGAGAGCATCTCTTAGAATAATATTATAAAAATGAGGAAATCGGCGGTTGAGAGATAGAATATTGATTGTTTAAATATATTAAATCATTTACTTGATTCAGAAATACTAAAATAATCAAATTCATCTGATTATTTATTCTCTGAAGAAGTGGCTTATACTGAGTCACGAAACGTCAGAAAATTTAATTTTTCTACTCATTAGAATATTACAAATATATTATTTTTAGTTATGTTATATTTGGTCGTCGTAGATCGCTGTGCCGGAATAACGCTGATCACTTATACTCGGAACGAGGGATCTCGGCAATTCCCACGACGCGAAAGTAAGAACACACGACTGGTATAAGTGAAAATTTATTAGCCCCAAAACACTATGACGACGACGAATCAAAATAGTCTAATATACACTGGTTTTTATATATTTATTGTACACCCATTTTGAATAATAATGCGGATTAGATCACATACTCAGTTATAACAAATCACTTATTGAGCCTAGTTCATGTCAAGTGAATACAAGAATATCGTATATTATACAGAAGAAAATATCATACTGGGAAAACAAATCAACTACTACACTGAATGATCATCACGTTGAATCAAAACGGATGTCAATGTTGAATAAAACTACTTATGAGTAATTCAATCAAAAATTGGCCTTTCTTTCTATCATATCAATTTATAACAATCTAAACATTTGAAATGATCAAGTCGAACCTTGGTAAAATGATACTTACAAACTCATTTATCTTTAACTGTTCAAAACAGTGAAAACTTTTGACTATCGATTAGGCAACATCTAAACTTTACATTTGTAGGAAGAAAGAAAAAATACATCCTATTTATATCATTTCACAGGTTAAAACCATGAGTCAATTGAAGCTAGACAACCATGAAAAACCTGGAAGCACTGGACGGCTGTCTTGTCCTAGTATGGGACTCCTCAGTGGTGCGCATCCACGGTTTCGCACCCCATGGGATGGTGGTCTAGCTTCAATTGACTCATGATTTCAACCTGTGAAATTTCTAAAAATCTCCACAAAACCCATTCTGATATTTATATCATTGTCTTGGTTGTATCTTAAACTTAGTTAACATTATTATTCTCCTTTCTTTATTATTTCTATATTTTGAAAAGAAAAAGAAAACTGTCACACTTTCCTTAAATTATGTTTCAAATCTTTTTGATATTTCATTTATACTCGTATGTTACCGATATCATTTTACATAAATTTTTCCCTTCATACTATCAATATTTTTTTATAATGATAGTACTTACTTTAAATATATTATTATGTTTAGATTATAATGTATTATTATTAATTGATTAGTAGTACACTTCTAAGATAATTATCAATGAATCTCTATTATTATCAGTTACATATATTTATGACGTAACGTTACAAATTCTTGTTACTATGCCATTTAGTTTATAGTTTTATGATACAAAATTTAATCTTAAAGATTTATTCATTCAATTTCTTATTAGTTTATTGGTTCTTGTTAATTAATATAGAATGTCATTAAATTAGGTGTATATTCTGTATATTCTGTAAGTAAAAAAGATAAAAAGTTACTAGTTCATGATTATATTATTATCTAATAATAGTAATAAGATGGTTCATTCAAAAGTATACATGTATCATTATATTTTATTTCAACTATTCTTTTTTCTATGAATGAAATGCTGATCAGTAGTTATGCAACTGTAACATTTACGTGTGATCAATGTAGCAATGATATATATACATACATCTTTTCATAGTTAAATAAAATTATTTTCTCAGTTAAGCAATTATGATCAGATGAAAACTTACTAATGACAAATGAATGAATTACTGGTGATATATATATATATATATATATATATATATATATATATAACTCTACCTGGAGCCCATCTGGGGCTACTTTCGGTCCCAAGCCCAAATAAAAGAGAAGGGCAAGCCCTCACATAGAATCCTCAAAGCCATGGGAAAAGAGGAAGACCAAAGAACACATTACGTGGAGAAATTGAGACAGACATGAGAAAAATGAACAAAAATTGGATAGAACTGGAAAGAAAGGCCCAAGACAGAGTGGGTTGGAAAATGCTGGTCTGTGGCCTATGCTCCATTGAGATTATCAGGAGTAAGCAAGGAAGTATATATATATTACATTAATGGTATTTTATTCAATAGTGAGTTATTGTATAACGTATGTATACATGTATACTGTTTGTACTGTTCAAACGATAGCAACTCCCATCATTATAAACTTTGATAATGGTAAACATTAGATTTCATTTTATTATTTATATACTAGATTGAAATATTAGTTGTTTTATCATTAAATTAAAGTAGGAGAATGAAATAATGAAATATACACTTGTAAGAATCTTATCTAAGTGATCGTATATTTTTTTAAAATTATTTTACATATCTATTACATAAGAATAGAAATGAGCCTTAATTTAAGTTCTGTCAATTTATGTTAATCAGATGAATTAAAAGATGAAAATATTGTAAATTGTATTATATGTAAATATGACTGAACTTTGAATATAAGGGATCAAGTAAAATTTACCATATATGTATTTTGCATTTATTTTTTTATTAAAAAAATTTACAAAATTTTGAATAAATTGGTGTATTGAAACGAAACTTTAAAGGTATTGGAAACTATGATCTCAGAACTATAATTAAATCTAAAGGACGGGGGGGATTTAGTTGCTATGCCTTATGGTCATTTTTTCTAAATAAAAATATTTCTTTTAAAATATGAGTAAGGAAACATTTTATTTTTATTTTATGTTTTATAAACATCAGGTTACACTCAAAATCTAAAGATCAGGCAACAAGCCCTTGCTTCAAAGGATAGAAATGGAAATGTTTAAAGAGTTTCCAATATCGTTTAAAAAGTAACATAAACACTATAACAATAGATTTTTGTATTATAAAAGATGATTATGAAAACAGTTTGTCCTATTTATTTGTTCTATCTAAAAATGATTACTTGAAATGGCTGATAAGAGATCGAAATCGGAAATTAAACCACTTATATCTGAATGTCCGTTTCACGTACAGAGTTATTAATTATTCAAGTTCTTATGGTGTGTGGTGTGGTGTGTGCTACGGATGTCAACAGGTATAAGCAATATGTACCATCAACCGAAAGTGAAATGCCTGGCGGTAGAAAGTTAATAAGATCGAAGAAAAGAGAACGAGAACAGAGAATAACTGGTGTGGAAATGAAGAAATAATGAAGTTTGAGACGATTGATTAACATTTTACAAATTTAGCTATTACTGTATGGTTTTTACGTTTTACTAAGATATTCTGTATTCAAATATATTTGATTGTCCTCAATTGTATTCTCATTTACTATAATACCTTCATGACAAAATTTCATCTTCATATACATACTAATTATATGAGTTAGTTTATGCAACTTGCTTTCAAATATCTACTTTTGAAAACGTGAATGATTTAAAGTTTATATTGTTCCTAAGATATAAATAATGACAGTTGAATGGAAATATTTGCAAATACGTTAAGATATGCTTTATCAGATCTGATTTATAATAAACAATCTGTTAATGTTTTTATATTTACAGTAATTGAATAAATCTCTGTATATATAAGAACTGAAATTAGGTATTCATGGATTACTAGTATATTAAATCAATACACTAGTTATTCATAAATAAGTAATTAATATTTTAATTATTTAAGTGTTTGATGGAGTTTTGTTCTCTGAGCTGGATGGTTTGGTCGTGGAGTTTTCATCGTTCTTCACTTCAGATAGATGTGAAGTGTTTGAATTTCTCCATATGTGTTTCACAGGTTGTTCTGTACACCTCGACAGTGATTGGTTCTTATTGACCTTAATTATTTGAGTATTCGTATAATGCATATAATATATTCTATGTATTTAGTTTAAACATTGTTACGTTCAAAATCTTAAAAACTTAAAATGTATATTCAAAGAAATCAGTACACACGATCAGTTTTATCAATAGTGAGTTATACCAAAGAACTACTCTCACATCTCTATCATTATATTTAATAAAATTATATGAAAAAATTTTCTACAAAACATTTCTAAGATTTATTCAACTTATTAGCTAAGAAAAGATTCATGGATTTAACCTCAAAACTAAAATTCCAAATCTATTGGAACTGTTTATTAACACAAACTTCAATAGATGAAATAGGATTGGAACTTACGATCTGATCATAAAATTAAATCATTATTTGACTAATTTTATTTCAACATTTAACTATAAATCTAGAATAAAATCGACTGAAAAGACTAAGATAATTAACGATTTGATATGTTTTGATAGGTGAACATTACAAAGATTTGAATGTTTGCTTATTATAGTTAATCATCTGGGAATACACCTTTTTTATAGTTTGCATGTAAGTATAATCATAACATAAATGAAATAAAAGGCGATCGGTTTAAAGAAGGCTATATATCTGTCAAAATATGTACACTAGTCACAAATTCCATCATTTACATATTCTATATATTAGCGGAGTATAGACTGGGACATAAAAAAACTCTTTAGTAAACAGCACTAATTAAATTTACAAATTTTGTAGTTTAATAACACATCGTTATTAAATCATGGAGTAAAACCAAACCATTATTACAATGATAATAATAAACATTACATATTTTCATAAATACAAACCTCTACATGATGAAAGCAAATCAACTATGTTTTCATTCAGATCATGAGCTGACCAATGTTAGATCACCATTGAAAACCTGGATACAATGGACAGTTAGTTCTTCTTACTATGGAACTCCTCAGCAGTCATCATCCGCGATCAAGAAAGTTTTGGGTTCGAATCCTGTGTACGGACTCGTGAACGTGAGCTGCTGCGGAGTCACATACTTGGACGAAACGGCTATTCAATGCTGGTCTAATATTGATCGATTCATGATCTCAACTAAAACTTAACAATTTTCACAACCCTACACTAATAAATCAACTGTGATCAATTTATTCACCCATTATATGAATAATATTTATAAAGTATATATTACTAACACATACCATTATTATTAATAATAATAATACTTATATTCACTCAAATTCATTATTAGTTTCAACCTATCTAACATAAATATAAATACTCACCTTGGCACAGAAATGAATACCTTGTTTAAACACTTCATCACTATACACCGGTATACGTGTGTCTAATCCATCATCTAACATAAAATCATAAGCATGTCGACGAAAAGGCATTATGTCATGAAAGTAATAAAAAATAAATCAGATCTATCAAAAGTATATTAATTCTGTTTATCTTCCATTCATTTCATATTATTATTATTATATATGTCCTGATTGAGAATTTTGCAAACTATTTAATTCCTTATAAAGATTTATATTTTCATTTGTATTTTGATGAGTAAAACTATTTTCATAATTTTGCTGATACATTTTCTTTTTTTAAAAAAATAAATAAATTTATTTATTTATTTATTTATTTATGAATGGAATTTTGGGACACCGAAATCTTATTGGTTAAATCTTTTTTAACCAATCAGTAATCAATAGGTCAAAAAAAGATAAGTAAATTGATAGGTAAATATATATAGATAGATACTGTATAAGCCTGTTAGAAACTAGGCCAATTTTTTTTTGAACGGATATATAATATGGCAATTTGCTTTAAAATTCACATGAGGGGTTTTTTTAAAAATCTTTTTCTAAAAAATAAAAGAAAATCGAATTTTTACTGATTTAGGTTAATCTATTTGTATATGAGTCTATTTACAAAAATTGAACTGCGTAATATGCAATAAAATAATATTAAAGATGATTTTATGAACATTTAATATATACATAATATTGTCTTTTGAAATGAAGAATCATACTGTTCATAAAGGTCTTTTATATAATGATATTAGTTTTTGTTTTCAGATCAGAAGGAGTTTTTGTGGATATTATAGTAATTTCAATGGTTGAGATCATGAGTCAATTGAAGCTAGACCACTATAGAAAACCTGGAAGAATTGGACGGCTATTTCGTCCTATTGTGGGACTCCTCGGCAGTGCGCGTCCATGATCCCGCCTCCCTCGCGAGATTCGAACCCAGGTTTTGTGACTTTAAACTTGGATCGCTTTTTACCCCGTGCCCATTGTTGTGTCCTTGACTGAAAGATTAGAGAGCGGCGTATTTATCGATCGATCCAATGACACGGAAAACACGTACGAACGGCCCAGAGTCTCGACTGGTTCCGCTTCCCTGTCTAGTCCTGCCAGTTGAGTCCAGAACGCAAGTCAGCCTCTGAGTTATGAATCAATATATTTCAGACATACTGTTTATATACCAACCAAACAAACCACATCGTACCATAAAATAGAAAAACAACATTTGTACGATATTTAACGAGTGAAACAAATATTGACCAATAGGGAGTGTACATTTAAAGTCCAAGGACATCATTAGACTTAACACCATAATTATCAGTATATTCCTCTGCATCCCTAACACCAGGACTTTCAACCCTGGTGAAAAGTGTTCAACCATCAGACTATACAGTTGGAATCCAAAATTTCCCATTTCTAGCTTTAATTGATCCTCAATATTGCATGATGATTATTTAATTTCTCTGATGACCATTGTTTTACTCTCCATATAGCTGAACATAATCGATCAAAATTTTCCATTACAACTTATTTGGAAGTAAATCACTGGTGAACAAACTACTGTTGTTTATATAAAATGATCTTCTATAAGGTTGTTCCAATCGTTTAGATAGTCTAATGATGAGTTGTTCACCACGAGATCTAAAGATCCTGGTTTCAATCTATAGTGTCGGTTATTATGTTAAGCCCATATACCTTATTCTAGCTTTCGGACAGCCCATTCTATTCATCCTACTTGAGTCACATTCTGACCTTGTTAATTATTCGCTTATCACTCTTCACTGTTTTTATACGAGCGCGTAGGTGTGTGTACATTTCTTATCCCATTACTCATCAAGTGTCTGTAACTTACTTTTGTGTAACTATAACTATTGATTAACGCTTGGTTAAAAGGGGAGTTGGCTTACCCGCCATCTCCACTGCGCGTCGTTTTGCTTCGCTCTATTCCATTTACTTTATATACAAAATATATGTATTCAAAAGTCCATTCTCGTTATTTGACTTATTTAATTCCGTTATTGACTAACGCGATTTAAGTCGACGATTATATACGTGGATAGGCGATATATATATTTCAACAACAATCATCATTACGATCTACTTGGAGTCAGACCCACGGGCCACTAAAGTGGAGAGCCCTTTCGACAACATCGTTCAATCTAAATGACGATTAAATAACGGGCCTCCACAAATCTTTGGTGAAATAGTGTGTCCACTGTAGAGAAGTCCCATACTAAAATGAAACAACTGTCCATTTTTCTCTGATCTTCAGTATTATTACAACTGAGATCAATCATCTAAAATTATTTTTATATTTATTTTCCTAAATATTTTCTATAACTCCGCCTGAAACCCCTCTGAGGCTACTGCCGGTCTCAAGCCCGGAAAGTAACTAAAACGCAGGAAACTTTAAGATTAAGTTACAAATATTTTTTAAGGAGATTTTTGGTTGTTAAGCATTTAGATTAATAATTTCATGTATAACTGTATATTGTTTAGGAATAAATCTATCTCGACTTACTGTCCGAATTATTATTTACATCTACATATGGATTCACGAATGTAAAGAATATCAATACATTTGATCGTGAATCATCAAAACACCATGAATAATGCATACAAATTCATCATTTCAAGAACAATTTAGTAAAAAGATTGGTCATATTATATATATATATATATATATATATATATATATATATAATTCACACTTTGAATTGAACGAAACAATTCCCTAATATTATTGATCCAGTATTGTGTCATCATTAGTAGACTTAATAAAATATACTTCCTGACAATAATTTAGAATTGTTTTCAATAATTTGAAAGTTTTTGTTATTTGTCAGCTTTCCTGTTGTTGTTGTTGCTGTCGTCGTTGTGTTTTTTTCCCCGTCAAAAATATCTCTATACATAGTTTTAACACTGACAGTACTGATTATTGAATACAAAGATTCGAAAGAAGTAAAACTACAAAACAAACATAGAAAGGAGACAAATGTCTTTTTTTTTAAAGAAAAAAAGAGGGAGAGTGAAATTCCTTTAAAGTTGTTGTTTTGATCAATACAAGGTGGAAAATATGATTTATGAGCTCTTGTGAGTCAATGAATATGCATGTATATTTGGTAGCAAGAGATTTTATTAAGGAAAAGTTAACAAGGACACAAACAGTACTTTATATATCTAATCCCAAATGTTGTACAATATTATGTGGAGCGTAATATGTTTTGTATTTTGTACTTTATCTGATATATAATTTCATATACTGTACTATTTCATTAAACATATTCAAAAAAACTAACAACGTTGACTTAAAACTTCTGAAAATACCATTGATAAACACGTATATAAAATATTGTCTCATATTCCTATGACATTAATTTCGTTAACTATGAATATACATATTGATTGATCACTAGAGAGTGGTCAGTGTCATGTTTGTCTAATCCTTTAGAACTGACTGAATTCTACTGATCAAGTTCCGATTTGGCTACTAATCTGAATAACTCAGTATCACGTATACTATATTGAGATGTTAATCAGTTAGAGGTAGTCGGCAATAAACTCTGAACCTATGTTTCATGCTAGTTTGGACTCACTAGTGATTTTTTTCCCTATATAACAATAACGTATTTCCGTGTTGACTGAACAGTCCAACTTATATGCATTACAATACTCCCTCTTTTCATTTTCAGTCAGTTCATTACAACATAAATAGAGTGTAGGTATCAATCTCAAGGTTGGACTTGATAGTTTCAAATAAACTGAGCACTGGGTAGAAAGTTAATAAAAAACAAATATATATTTTTTGTATTTATTTATGCTGACTTATATTGGGTCACGAAACTTCAGAAATACAATTTTCTACTAATTGAGATATAACAAAAAATATATTTATTATAAATGGGATGAGAAATATAGTAAGGAAAGTGAGCATCGGTAAATATTGTTCAGATTGATGGACAATAAATGAAAAATATACCTAAATTAGAATTACCAAAATGTATTTTATTACTTCAATGTTTAATTCATAAACATTCCTATATTTTCCACAATGAAGCATGTCTTATAGAAAATTGTATGACGAAATGAAAGCGCTCCAGTTGCTAACATTCAAAAGATATGGTTTATGTACACAATTCTGTCCTCGCATTTAGCGTAACTAATAATCAACAAGTAATCATCTTGTTTTAAAGAATAAACAGATGTTGACTAGCAGTGGAACTCAGTAGACCCATTTCTTGTTATTTAAGACTCATAGGATGGGTGTGCCTGAGTTACTCTTCATGTCCACATCAGGGCTCGAACACTCACCAATAGTGACATTAACATCATATCGGTTGAACAAGCTAGTGTTTAGATGGTGGTTGGAGGTAGTCGACAGGAAACCCTGGACATGGGTTTCGTGCTACTTGGCACTCGTCAGTAAGGTGTGCCCGTAATCTTGAGGGAATTGGTGCTCCCTGGCGGATTCGGTCCCGTGTCAACCAGATTTATAGTTAAATGTTGAAATAAAATTAGTCAAATAATGATTTAATTTTATGATCAGATCGTAAGTTCCAATCCTATTTCATCTATTGAAGTTTGTGTTAATAAACAGTTCCAATAGATTTGGAATTTTAGTTTTGAGGTTAAATCCATGAATCTTTTCTTAGCTAATAAGTTGAATAAATCTTAGAAATGTTTTGTAGAAAATTTTTTCATATAATTTTATTAAATATAATGATAGAGATGTGAGAGTAGTTCTTTGGTATAACTCACTATTGATAAAACTGATCGTGTGTACTGATTTCTTTGAATATACATTTTAAGTTTTTAAGATTTTGAACGTAACAATGTTTAAACTAAATACATAGAATATATTATATGCATTATACGAATACTCAAATAATTAAGGTCAATAAGAACCAATCACTGTCGAGGTGTACAGAACAACCTGTGAAACACATATGGAGAAATTCAAACACTTCACATCTATCTGAAGTGAAGAACGATGAAAACTCCACGACCAAACCATCCAGCTCAGAGAACAAAACTCCATCAAACACTTAAATAATTAAAATATTAATTACTTATTTATGAATATTAACAATAGAATAATTCGAATTCTTATCAATAATGATATACTCTTCTTGTTTGTTTCTTGAAATGCTCTTGTTTTAAGAAAATTAAATTATAAAGGTAATTCAAATAGTTTTACACAAATACAATCTTGTCACAGTTGTTCTGCATTATTCCATAAATCACAAAATGTAAAATCTGGAAAAGAAACTGTATGAGGAGTTGTACTGAAAGTAGCACACAGTTCAAAGGCTTCACGTGGATATTAATTGTTTAATAACAAGTCATACAAATAAAGCGAATGTACATTGAGATTGATGGTGGTGAATGTAAATTTAACAAAAAAATTCAATTTATAATTAAACTATAAGACACAGTCATCAAACAAAAATTATATCTGAGAATGTTTTGGTAAACAAAAGTGTGTAAATGGAAAACATTGCTGTATAGTGAATAATAGTGGAAAATTTTACAAAAATACGTTTCAAGTGTGTACTTCAAAAGTGAATACAGAGGTACTTAGATCTGATTTTTTTATAAATAGACAAATTCAAATGTTGATAATAAAATCTTTTCACTAAAAGTTGTTGCATATGAAATATAGAAGTGTCCTCAAACCACGATTTTAGATCGTATATATTAACCTGAGTATTAGTTTATCTTAGATGTTTGTTCCTTTTAAGATGAAACATCTCTAAAGTCATCATTAAAAGATTCAGAATCAATGATTGAATAAACTCAACATGAAGTACCGCTTTCCCCAACGAGTAATAAGCTATTGGAACCCAGTTTTTAATCTATATCTAAAAAAGACAGTGAACGGTTTCTTTCTTGATATGTACGTTTAAGAATAAAGGTTAGTGTTTTGGAACCTTCAAGAATGTGGGAAAGGTAAAAAAGTATTTGTTGAAATTATGAGAGGTAGTCAGGTATATGCTTTATATGATCTGTCGCAGATCAGATGCTAAACCCCTTTTGTCAATGAGTTAACCAGTTAGGTTAGGCATAGCCTATCGAGATAGTGAATTTCACAACTTACAAATTAGAAATAAATAACCGCCCGTCCGTTTCCTTGCGTTAGTACTTTGATGTCTAAGCTTTATATGATATACTCCTAAGTACTATTTGGTACTGAGATTCAGAAGTTCTCAATTAAGGTTTGATACATGGACCCTCAGATATCTATCTGACTGATAAGACTTTTGTAAATAATACTTTTGAAATCTTACTGATTCTTTTACTAGTTTTCAGATTTACTTTAAATCTACGACTGTTCATTTTAAATTGTTATCAGCTATTTTGATTACAAAACGTTGGTGGATTACAAGTTGGGTGAATACTCAACTCATTTTTCTAGTTCTTCTAACATACAGAACTTCATAAAGTAAACTGCTACCGCACACCTTATGTATACACTGATCGCTCTCCATCACAATCTATTAATCTTTAATTGTTGCCAATATACTCTATGGCTGTTAATCAGTCAGATACCTTAATTATAAAACCTAACTTCCAAATCTTGATCTAATATAACGTACGCATAACTAGTATAAAGGATTTTCTAACTCAACAACATAAGATGCGTTTAGATCTACTCCTTAAAAACCGCACACTAACAAAATTAAACAACTAATTCATAATACTATAGTTTCCTTAGTATGTCCCTTTATATTCAGTACTAGATATTTAAGGAGTGATTCAGATATACATCGACATTTCCCACTAAAATATTAGAAACACAAAATTCATAAGAGGGAGTACTTCTCAACGAAGTTACTATTAAGTTCTACGTCTACCGAATTACCTGCTCTTGTGAAGCGAGGTATATAGGCCGTGGCCAGCGCTTGCTCTCAACACAAATTCCATTATACTTCTATAGGGACGAGATGAAAGCCGTTAGGAGTTTATCTTTGAACACTAAACTGATTCCAAGCACTCAACCAATCCGTATGTTGATTGTAAATTCGTTTGCAGGATTCATCTAGATCTATCAACATTTCTTCGTGCTCAACTTGTGAAGACATCAGAAGCTCTTGCTACCCATGTAATGAAGCCTGGACTTTGGGTACAAATGAAGTATCATTCCTATATTTGTCGCAGCCTTAATCTATTATCAACCGTATTTTTTATCTTCATTTCACTATATCCCCTTCTCTTTAGTCACTTATTAAATCCCTATGATTTTATTGACAATTGTTTCTGATATCACTTCATTTCATTTAATCTTTCAAACACCTTTAACTATTGTGACAAAAATGTTTTGATCATCTAACTCCACTCACATTACAGTTCGATATTTGTAAACTAATCTCATACGCACTTTTACACTCAAACATCCCGTAGAATTTGCATAGCCTTTTATTATTATCCGCACCATGTAACCTAGGATTATAATCTTTCTATTATGTCATGTTTGTTCATAATTCCTGAAGGAATATATATATGATTGTACAGCATGAACATAAATTAATTTAAAAGAGATTCCTTTAACGAATTTCGTGTTTTTGATGCAGATATTCCAAGATAGCTAAATACTAAGATATATTCATAATGACATACAACATTTATTTTGCAGGAGTTTCACAATCAAGACCCAAACAATCTAACGATACATAATTCAGCTACTGACAGCTTGTTAGTAGCTGAATTATTTCAGTGTGAAATTATGTTGACCTTTTTATTGAGTCGGTAAAGAGAATACAAGATGTATTTTAGATGGTGGTACTTACTAGATTTATCTCGTCATAAAAAGGTGTTCTAGTCTGGCTATAAATACGAGTTTATCTATTAACCCAATGGCCTGTCGGTATATGGTTGAACAGCTAAATAAGCAACGCTGATATATTTTAAAGGATGTGATAACGTTTGTAAAACGTTTTCAACATCTACTAATCGCACAAAAGATGATTCAATCGACTAATATTTTCCAATGATACATGTTGAGGTTAGGATTAGAGAGTTATATGGTGTCATATATCATCAATAGTTATGGAGGGATGCTTTTATCACGTTTAGTCGAGTCCATAGTTTTCACTAAGAGAACACTTATTCTATTTTGCTCAATATTTGTAGTTATCTAATTCTAAGGCTATTGTGACTGTACTTGAAGCAAAACTACTGAATAAGTCTCCAAACTATGTGCTTTGAAGTTTCTAAACTTAAACAAAATCTTCCCCGTAGTTCTGCCTTCCCATTAACACTTTCACGAAATATATTTCATCGAAACTAACCAAAATGATTTCAAAGCAAAATCATTCAATGATCGTAACACTTCACATTTTCGTCATACCACTCCATAAACTCAATCATAAAATATATTTATTCTGGTATTTATAAATACTGTTGATAGTAATCTGTTTGAATAGATCTCGTCAAATGGAGTTTTAGATTTGAAGATATAGAACAACTGGACAGTGATCACTTCCAGTAACTCCACAACGTATTTCCTGATCGCTGACATTTGTTAAAATTCGTTCAGATACCAAGAAATAATCCAAACGCCTGAAACAGGAGGGAAAACGAGGAAATAAATCAAGCTTTTTACAATTCAAAAAACCAAACATTAGAGACTAAAAATGAGTCGACTTACAGAAGTTTAAAATGAATATAGATAGGTTAGTTGTTAAAATTCTTCGATGGGTATATATATTCACTGTCCTTATCTTATTAATCAATTATTATTCAAATATTGGTGTCCTATCAGTTATAGCCTAACAAATACATTATAACAGTCAATACTGCGGTTTACATCAATGATATAATACTCCAGAACCAGTAGTAGCAGGCGGCTTTTAAAGTATCTTAATTTAGTTTTTCTACACGCTTATGTTGAAACTAATTTTTAGATATCTACTTCTACTTGCTGTCAAAGTCTGAAATTTGGACATGAGTAGTGCGTGTGAAAATACACTCGCTATTTTTACTTACTTATGCCTGTTACCCCTCGTGCAGAAGCATAGGCCGCTCACCAGCATTCTCCATCCAACTCTCTCCTGGACAATCCTTCCCAGTTGTTTCCACTTGCTATCAATCTTTTTCATGTCTGCTTCCAACTCTCAACACACTGTGTTCTTTGGTCTTCCTCTTTTCCGTCACCCTTCAAAATTCTAAGTTAGCACTTGCATCGTGATGCAGTTTGGTGAAATCCGAAATGTATGTCCTATCCACTTCCGACATATTTTCCTAATTTCTTCAGCTGAAAGCTGGTTTGTTCTCTCCCACAGAAGACTGTTGCTGATGCTGTCCGGCCAATGGATGTTGAGTATCTTGCGTAGACAACTATTTATAAATACTTGTACCTTCCTGATGACAGCTGTAGTAGTTCTCCACGTTTCAGCTCCGTACAGTGGGGCTGTCTCGACGTTCGTATTGAAGATTCTGATTTTGATACTTGTTGATAGTTGTTTTGAGTTGTAAATGTTCTTCAATTGTAGGAATGCAGCCCTTGTTTTGCCGACCCTCGCCTTTACGTTTGCATCAGACCCTCCTTGTTCGTCAATTATGTTGCTACCCAAGTACGTGGAAGTTTCTACTTCTTCCAGAGTTTCTCCATCAAGTGTGATTGGATTGGTTGTGTATGTTGAGGCCTACTGATACAGAGGCTAAAGCTACACTGGTTGTCTTGACCTGAATTTGTTCGTGTGTATGTGTTAGAAGAGCCAGGTCATCTGCAAAGTCCAAATCGTCTAGTTGCATCCAAGCTGTCCATTGTATTTCGTGCTTCTCCTCAGATGTGGAGGTCTTCATAATCCAGTCAACCACCAGAAGAAATAGTAAGGGGAGAGTAAGCAGCATTGTCTAACACTGGTCCTCACTTGGAATGCATGTCAGGTGTCTCCTATGCACTACTTTGCAGTGTAGTTCGTCGTATGAATTCCGGATGATGTTGACAATTTTCTCGGGTATACCATAGTGTCGAAGAAAGTCCCATAAGATTCTCTTATCCACGCTGTCAAACGCCATCTCAAAGTCAAGGAAGTTTATGTATAGTAACGAGTAACATTCAACTGATTGTTCAACCATGATCCGTAATGTTGCGATTTGGTCTGCGCCCGACCGATCCTTACGGAATCCTGCCCGTCGATCTAGAAGTTAGGTGTCTACTGAATCTTCCATCCGGTTCAGAAACACTCTATTGAAAACTTTTTTCTGGTACTTACAGTAATGTGATGACTCTGTAGTTCCCACATTCGTTCAAATCACCTCACTTTTGTATCTTGATGAGATATCCTACTTTCCAGTCCATCGGCACTTGTTCTTCCTCCCAAATCTCCCTGAATAGAACGTGGAGCATGTTTACAGTTACTTCTATGTCTGATTTCAGCGCTTTAGTTGATATATTGTCAGGTCCTGACACTTTCTCACTCTTCATTTGTCTGATGGTCATCCTGATTTCTTCGATCGTTGATGGAGTGACAGATATATGAAGGTCTATAGGTGCTGCTTCGATGTCTGGTGGATTTAATGGAGCTGGTCTACTCAAGAGTTCCTCAAAGTGTTCTGTTAATCTTTTCTTCAGTTCTTGAATTCCATTGATTAGCTTATCTTCTCTGTCCTTAACTGGTCTCTTTGATTTACTATATTTCCCTGCTACTTTCTTCGTTACATCATTTAGTTGTCTGATATTTCCTTCTCTTGCAGCTTTTTCCGCTGTAGCTGCTAGGCCTTCCACGCATCTCTGCATGTAAGCTCCAATGCTCTTCTTCACGTGTTTGTTTGCTTCTGTGTATTCATCTTGTGCCTCGACTTTCTCTGCTTATATCTAATCATGATATTTTTACCACGGTTAAATTTGTTGTGATTATAATTATCCCATTTAAGCATTAAAATTAAAACATGAAGTTCAGCGAAGGGATCTCTTTTCAACGGATTTATTATCAAGCTGTACAATTGTATATATATGAAATTTTTTTGTTTTTTGTAAAAGTACCGATTCCGTTCAGTTCACCTGCTCTTGTGGAGCAAGGTACATTGGCCGTAGCCAGCGCTCGCTTTCAACTCGGATATGGGAACATATCCCAGCTTGATTCTATAAGGGTGAAAGGAAAGCAGTTAGGAGTTCTATACTTGAACACCTAATCGACTGCAACCATTTTACAGATGCACAATTTGATTTTAAGGTTGTTTATATGATTCGTTCAAATCTACCCAGATTTCTTCGTATCCAACTCTTAAAAATAGCCGAAGCTCTTACTATCCAGGAGCTTAAACCAGAACTATGCGTACATAAAAAGTACGTCTTATCGTTATCGTTACCTTGGTCTTAATTATTTTGACTACCTTATTATTATTATTATTATTATTATTATTATTATTATTATTACTGCATTCCCCCCTTACTTATGTCTCATATTCTCATTATTTTATTCGTAAATGCTCATCATATTACCTTATTTATTTCTTACACCTCTGTGACCTTTAATTATTATAACAAAAAACATTTTAATCATCTTATTATATTCCCTAAATCTATTGTTATTATTTGTATTACGTAATCTAGTATTTTTTTATTACGTCAAGGTTAATTGTGTTCACATTTCCTCACGGAATTAGTACTTTTACAAAAAACAAAAAAAATTTCATATATATACGATTGTACAGCTTGATAATAAATTCATTGAAAAGAGATCCCTTCGCTGAACTTCATGTTTTAATTATAATTATCAACACGAAATATTAATTATATATAGAGAGGGACTTACCATCCATTATTGATTAAGCGCGCTCCTGTTCGATAGCTCCAAAAAGAATACACTCCTCGACGGTCTGGGTAAAAATGACGATAGGTATCAATTAAATTGGCTGACGATAACAATTTTGTGAAACCTGATCGCTCCTGATCAGTAAATCCAGCGGTTTTATGATTTGTTTCTGGTCGAGCTAGATCTGTTTAAGTAGAAAGAATACTAGTGACCTGCACAGAACGACATATATATGAAATGTAGTCATGTCAGTGTTCAATAATGAAAAGAGAGACTTGGTATGAATTTAAGTGGATGGAATCCGGTTAGTGCACACTTTCCGATATTTGTACAAGATACTTATTTCAAACTTACTGAACATATGCCATCGATGTAAAAGGTACATTTAACTGAACACAATCGGAATACTGAAAACTCCTAAATGAATGGTATGGTCCTTAATATGCCACAACCTAGTCGAGCAGTTGCATAATTCGAAATTATTCCCCTAACGGTGTTTGTAAACGAATTCGCAGTGAAAAGAACTGTGGTTGTATTACTGTTTTCACACGATCGACTTACCCATTAATATCAAAGCTATTAAAACCCACTAGTCTTTCTTAACATCTTCCTGAAGGTTGCTAAAAATCGTCACTGATGCTTTCACAGCAGAATGGAGACATCAAGTTACGTCAGAGTGAAGAGATCTTTTATGCTTCACTAATTTATTTATTTATTTCAGCGTAAATAGTGGCACAAAGATATACCAAAATATATATGCGCCACACAGCAAGAAAATGAGATTGTGAGGAGAGAAGGGGAAGTGAGTATTTTGAAAAATGAGTTGTAGTAGAAAATAATAATGGGAGAAGCAGTTCAACAGAAAAAATAAAACCAGAAGTGATTCTTTGAATTAGAGAGGTTAATATCGCTTAAATGAAGAAAGTAAAAGAACATTACAGCAAAATCCCCACTGACTTCCATTTTGAGCCTTTTCTGATGACGTCTCAAGCCAGTGTTTCACCAACTCTAGGATCCCAACCAGGGAATCGTGAGTCAGTCAGTGACAACATAGAACATCGTACTTACGTACATCAGTTCGAGTTGCCATACCACATTAGTACAGAGGTACAATTGACGACTCAAATTCCGTAGTGGTAGAGGTAGTAAAAGTATAAGCAGTAATCGGAAACATTAGGGTTTGAAGATGTTATTCAAGGAGTATAATTCAGTGAAACAAATCTGGAAAGAGGAAAAAAGGGACATGAAGAATCCAGAAGATTAGAATTTAGGAGAACACAAAGAGTGGATGCACCTGTGCCATTGCAGACGACTTTGAGTCATGTCATTCAGGGTCTCTAACCAACGATTGCTATCATCTCACGGATCGCAACCAAGTAGTCTACACCTACCAACATGACTCAGTCCACTTGTCAGTGACTTCATGGATTTGTGCCATGTTTTGGTCTGGCCGCCCCTAGCTTTCTTCCAACCTACTCCTATACCACTGAACATCGCACGTCGAGGCAGTCGGTAGTTGGGCATACGTAACACGTGTCCCAGCCATCTCAACTGATGAAGTTGAGGAGGACTTACATCAACTTGCCATCCAGGTCGGCTGGAGATCGTGGGAAGCCGAAGTGCGGCTGAAGGCTAGTTGAACTGGTCCCTATAGTGTTCTGCCCATTGATCCGATCTCCTGGAATGAGAATGAATAATATGTCCATCTTTTTCGGAGATAGTTTCGCTAACAGTTGGGTTCCTAATACCGGTTTTCTTAACAAGTATGAACAGTTGTCTGCTGCTACCTGTGGCCGCTGCCTTTTCCGTCTCTCTTGCTTTCGCTACCCACCACTGTTTACGATCATTGTGTAGGCTTCTTATCAGCCTGAGCTTAAGCTGACTCCGCTCTTCGTCATGTTCAGAGCCAGATGCGATAAGTTTTCGAATATTTATCAATGAGGTAGGTTCTGCTGAGATCCAGTGTTTCTCCTTAACCTTATGGTTTGCCTTATTAGCAGATATCACTGATGTTTCCACAGCTTTTCGGATATCATTCCACACTGTCTCGGGGTGGGTATCACTTATATGGCTGCCTAACTGTTTTTCTAGGGAATCGTGAGAGACCAACAGATCCCAATCCTGTACAGCTTTCTTTCATACCACAACGCCATATCATACACTAACCACCTCTCGGCTTTTCCCAACCAGTCCCAGTGTCAACAAATCATGTACGACGTGGAATTCTCTGGCACGACATTCGTAAGACATGCCTAAGCCACCGTAGTCGATGTACCAAGATAGCGATACCAATAGAATTGTCGTTACTGTGCCTGAACACATGATGCAAGACCTTTGCATTACTAACACCGGATGTCAGTAATCCCTCAAAAACAACCATGATCAAACACAGAGAGTCGTCTAACATTCTCAACTCGGAGGTCAGGTTTCACACGCATAGAGCAAAACTACTCTCACTGATGCGTTGTAGATCCGATCTTTTACAGCCAGACTAACATCACGAAGGCGCCAAAGATGACCCAGATTGGCAGAAACCATGTTGGCCTTCACTATACGTGAATTGATCTCATCACTCACGCCACCACCAGCACTTATGCAGCTGCCTAGATACACGAACTTCTCGATTACTTCTATCGGCTCACTACTCAGGGTGAGTGCAGGATCAGGGTCTTACCAGTCTAGCAAAAGTACTTTGCACTTAGAAGGTGCAAAGCATATACCATACGGACACTAATTGCCAACTGATTAAGGGCGGATTGCATGGCTTGGGTATCACAGTAAGACAATATCATCCGCAAAGGTCAGAAAGTCTTTCTACAGGTAACAGATCCACATCACCACTACCTATATCTATCAGAGCTGTTCCTAGAATGTCATCGATGGCAAAGCTGAAGAAGAATGGTGAGATTAGGCAACACTGTCTAGCCCCATTGCTAAAATGAAACAATAGAGAGAGATGGTTGTATGCCCTCACTCTGTCTGACGCGTTTGTATATAGGGCTTTCAAGATGTTAAAATACTTCTCAGGCGCACCTTTCTTCAATAGACAATCCCAGAGAACACTTCTGTACAAAGAATCAAAAGCGGCCCTGGTGTTAGGGAACACTACGATTGTTAGACTAATAAGTATAACAGTGCTCTAACATTTGGCGGAGGGTAAAGATATGATCAATACATCTCCAACCAGAACGAAATCCAGCCTGCCTCTTGCGATTCAATCTTTCCCGGGCTTTGAACAATCCACAAAGCATGACGTAAACCAATAGTTTGGACGTAATCAAAAGTAGACTTATCCCCCGATGGTTTTTAGCCAAAGTAGACCGACATGCATCAAAGAGTTGTGACAGGGCCTGTAGAAACCCAATGCCTATAAGTAAGACGTTTCGCAAAGCCGCAGGCGACTTTACTCGTTAACCTCATGGAGTCATGCAATTGTACCCAATCACAATTGATTGATCACTGGGTGGTGATCAATGTCATGCTTGTCTAGTCCTTATTAGTGCAGATCGGATGCTATCGATCATGTTGCAATGTGGCCACCAGTCTAGGTGACGGCTCGGATAGCTCAGTGGTAACGTCTCTGACTGTGAAGCTGGGTGACACGAGATCGAATCCGTCAGGGAGCACCAGTTCTCTCAAGATTACAGGTACACCTTGCTGACGAGTGCCAAGTAGCACGAAACCCGGGTCCAGGGTTTCCTGTTGACTACCTCCAACCACCATCTAAATTGTACCCAATGCTTATTTATACTTTTCGGTGGATCGATAGTTAGCCTTGAACCTAGCTCTGTCTGACATTAAGTTGCAACAGAAGCTGCAACCAATTCGCTGACATCGATCTGTTTAGGACGATGAATTTGTTGGCCACTGAAACGTAAGATAAGATTAGTGCAAACAAATACATATCAGAGTCCAGATAAGCACTTTAGAAGGAGCAGAAGTCTTGTACACAACCACGTCAGCGGCAGCTGACTGAGATGTGATCAATCCTCGTTCAGGCTTCAGATGCAGAGGTAGGATGCCATGTAGCACATCGGTGATGACAGGGCAGATAGTGTTAGCCAGAAACAGGTTGTAGTCTGCGCACAGTTTCAATAGGCGGTCACTGTTATCTGACCTGAGACCAACGAGTCCCAATGGGCCACACAAACGACTCTCCGCCATTCCCAGATGCCCGACTTGTGGATTCAAGTCTTCGGCTAGTACCACAATATCTGTCAAACGTACCTACTGTAGAACACATAAATTGTGGTAAAATTCATCCTTGATTGCATCCGGGTCGCAATCTGTTGGGGCGTAGGCGGAGATAACGGAAAAATATCGTTACACCAATTTCTCATGATTTTGAGAGCTTTCTAACCTTATAGCACACAAACGACTGTTAATGATGATTAGCATTGCATCAGATCTAGCACTTAGTGAAACACCAACACCAGCAAAACCGGAAGATGTCACGAGGTCTCCGGCTAAACGAGTGAAACAAGCACCCCGAATTTGTAGTACTTCCTAGAGTCTGGAATACGGGACTCTGGCAACAAAAGTCGAATTCCAGACTTTCTAAAGACGGGCAAACCTATTTGCTTTCCGAACCACATTAGTATGCGAATGCTGGAGGTTAGTTTGAATGTTACACATGGACTTAGAAAGACTGGTTGCGAATTCGTATTCAGAGGTAGCATACAACTTTTGACCAGTTAGTGACTTGAGATCGTTTAGATAGGACAGAATATCCACCATAATTGAGTTGCTGTATGAGTTAGAGAATAAAAGAGAATAGTCAAGTAGCACAATGCAAGATGAATGTTACCAAGTAATTAAGAAAATAATTTGTGAGGATGGTATTTGAGGCAAGAGTGACTTTTATTGTGATTAGCATTAGGTTTATGTGTGGACTGCCCAGCTTCCCAGCCCAAAGCTGGTGGTCTTTTTACGCAGCCACTCAACAAGAGGGTGGAACAACATCAGGATATGCAACCTCTTAGTATCCAGTGTCCAAGAATAGATTTACATCATTTGTTCCCTCAGCATCTTGGAGCTCATATGCGCCGTTAGTTTGGGATCAGGGTTTTTCAACTCCCCTATGTGAATCCTCCGTACCCATAAACCCGGTTAAAACGCCGGATATTCACATTTCGTCCCCACAGTTCCGTAAAAAACAACCTCCTTCCCCGAGAGGGAGCAGTAAGTAGGAACTCACTAAGTATCCACTTATTATATTTACTTGTGAGAAATTCTAGGTTTAATAGAACTTTATGATTAGCACCACATAAAAATAAATGATACTTTCGCGGGATAGAAACATGAAAACTGCAATTATAGGAGAAAAGTAACAGCATGTATCTCAAATAGACTGAATAACTTACCGATCTCCTCGTGAGCTACGTTAAGGTCACCACACACGATGACAGGTTTTGTAGAATCAAGTTTGCGCAGGTATTCAAGGAAATCGGGATCCCATTCCTTTTCACGATATGGTAGACGAACCAACCCCTGTCCTGAGTTTGGCACATCTATCATTTAAGTAAGAGTAAATTGCACTTACAAGCAGTGACTAGGTAAAATTTGTCGTATTCCGCAGTAATAACACGCCCCTCCTCGTCATGCAATTTCTTACCTATACCATACGTCACTTTTATCGGAGAGATTTTCGAAAATAAAGCTGTTCCCGCATATCCGGCCTTGTCGGCAGACGACCAAAATGATTGGTACGATGGAACTTTGGCTTCAGATGGAATTTTATGCAGAGGGCACTTAGTCTCTTGTATGCAAAATATATCTGCATTTTCTTTTTTGATATACTCCATACCATTATTCTAGAAATGTTCAAGAATTGAGCCAAATCACTACTTTAATGACAGCCCGTATCCCGTTGACATTCCAGGATACTATCTTAAAATTCCATTTGGGTGAAAGAGGGTTTGCTAGGTCAGGTGAAGAACCAGGATATCTAGTACACCAGTCTGAGTTTTGAGTCTAAATCATGATTAAAATTCGATGATTGTTACTTTGGGAGACTCCTGCCCCTTATCTTCAGAAGACTGTTTGCGCGGCTTTTTTTCGACAGTTTTCTTTTGGGAAACATTCTATCATGCGTGTGATTTTTAAGAGTTTATTGCTTACTAACCTACCGAACTCCTTTTGGAACTCATTCGAAAGACAGATATTAAAATGCCTCTCAAATTCAAGGTCATTCTGAACCTCGAACTTCACTGGATATCGAGCGCATCACGAAGAGCGCTATTCATGTCCTTTTCACAGTGGAACGATTAGTGAGGGAATCGTGAAGGGTTTATCAGGTCTGCGTATCATGGTTTTTTACCCCTACTTCAGTCTTCAGTCTTCAGTAATAAGGATAGTAGGTTGATGAACCTGTGTTAATCCTGACACATTGCTTTCCAGTGAAGGTCCAGCTTTTCCTTGAAAGTATTCACTGATGGGGCTGATACCACTTGTTCGGGTAAGGCGTTCCAATGATTGACTACTCGATGAGAAAAACGGGATCCCACTTTAAGTTTATTAAATCGTGGTTTATGAACCTTCTTGCTATGACCTCGGAGATTATTAGTGCTGGAGGGAGCAAAAAGATAAGACATAGTAACACCCAAATCATAATTAAAGATACGAAATGCCATTATAAGGTCACCTCGTGTCCTACGATACGACAAGGGGAAAAGATTTAGGCGTTTTAAGCGCTCATCGTAAGGGAGTCTAGAAAGACCCTTCACTAATTTCGTTCCCACACGCTCAAGGGAGTTAGTATCCTTTACTAGACACGGGCTAGCTGCTTGGATACAGTACTCTAAATGTGGTCTAACATATATGGGATATAAAATTCGAAACGTTCTCTCGTCAAAAGATTTGAACGCTCGGCGAAGTGACCATAACGCACGAAAACCTTTGACAGCGGCTGCTTTGCAATGCGCAGTTGTTTTTAAGTCATGACTTAATATTACTCCTAAGTCCTTATGCTCTTGAACGCATGGAAGAGGTTTACCCTCAATAGTGTAACGGTAACTATTACCGTGACCGACGTGCATTAGTACACTCTTCCTAGCATTGATTTCTAAGCCCCACTCTCGAGCCCATCTAACTAAATCGTCTAAATCAGCTTGAAGATCCACATGATCAGCCGCACTTTTTATTGTTCTCCAGATTTTTACATCATCTGCAAACAATAATGTCGACGACCTAAGTAACAGTGGTAACTCATTAACGTAGAGAAGGAAGAGCAGAGGGCCTAAGATGGTGCCTTGGGGTACACCACTTTTGACCGGCTTCCAATCGGATAGCGTTCCATTGACCCTAACTCTCTGTCTGCGGTCACATAAGAAATTTCCTATCCACTCATGTACAGTACCTATTATTCCGAAGCTCGTGAGCTTCTGCATAAGACCTACGTGTGAAACCTTGTCAAACGCTTTGCTAAAATCTATGAATATCACGTCGACAGACAGACCGTGATCTAGGGCTACTGTCCAATCCTCCCTCGCAATAAGCAAGCTAGTCAAGCATGAACGCTTGTTACGAAATCCGTGTTGCTCAGGAGCTAACAGATTGTGTAAATCTATGTGGCTCAGCAACCTAACCCGAATTAACTTTTCAAGTAACTTAACGACTACGCTAGTTAGACTGACAGGCCGGTAGTTAGATACTATCTGTCTCCGACCGCCCTTAAATATAGGACTAACTATAGCGTCCTTCCAATCTCTAGGGAGTTGGGCGAGTGAGAGGGACATGTTGAAGAGTGTCGCAAGCGGTTTTGAAATAATGTCCGCAAGAGATGACAGCAACCGTGGATGTAACCCGTCAGGGCCCGGTATCTTACCAGGTTTGAGGTTAGTTATCAACGGAAGGACAGTTTCCTCAGTCACCTGTACGGATTCAATGGTTGGTATCTCGGTGTGAGTGGGACGAGTATTTGTTACAATAAACGTAGAGAAGACTTCGCTAAAATAATCTGAAAAAGTCTCAGCTTTTGCTCGATCTGATTCAGCTAGTAATTCTGAATTTTCGTGTAACAGTAACGGGGGAATACCATCACTACGTTTCATTTGCCGTTTAACATACGAAAACAATCGTTTCGGACAAGTACGGCTATCATATACTAACTGTCGTTCGTAAGTGGTACGGGATTTCGCTATGGTTTTCTTACAGATATTACGGTATTTTTGATACTCACGCTTAAATGGTGCATGACCTGTCAACAAGAATAAGTCCCAGAAATGTTTCCTACGCTTTAACAGCTTCCGGGTTTCCTTATTAATCCATGGAGGGCAATGTGATAGCTTACGTGCTGACCATGGGATAAACGGCGACGTTACGGACTCGAATGTAGCCTTAAACTTATTCCATTCATCTTCGATCAATCCATCCGCGTCGACCGACCAATCAGTCGAGATAGCAGTTTCTGATCGCCGGAATATTGGCTCGCCAGATATTGGGACGGGGTGGAGCAGATACGAATTGTATACCATGTGTCCTAAACTTAAAGTGAATTACAACGTGATCACTGTTCACTAGCGGAGGAAGGTGCTGGATATCAAAGACATCCTCACAGTGGTGGGTGAGGGCGAGGTCCAGCAGTGACGTAACATGTTGCAAATCAAGATGTGTCGGTTTTGTGATACATTGTACAAGTGCACACTGAATAACGGTTGATAAAAGGTCGCTATCGAAACCACTACCTGGAGCTGTAAGCTCTATCCAGTTGATATGTGGTGCGTTGAAGTCCCCAATGATGAGACAACATTCTGCCATACTCCAAGAACAGATGTGTCTTAGGATAAAGTCGTCAGCAAGACAAGACGGACTACGGTATATTCCCCTATAGTCACTAACCCATTTCTAGATTTAATCTTACAACATGCAACCTCACATGTGCCACTGATATGAGCCTCCGATATGGTTGATTGTATACGAAAGTGATCCCTAACGTAAAATATTATACCTCCCCCCTTGCGACTTGAAACTCTATCACTTCTGATACAGATATAACCAGCAATGAAGGAGAACAGTCTATATCAACGGTGAACCAAGTTTCTGTAACAACGATTATATCGGGACATAATTCTTGCACCATCAGACTTAGCTCGGACGTTTTATTTCTAAGACTACGAGCGTTCGTGTAGCACACACTTAAGGTGTTTTGGAAATCAATCGTTCTACCCATACAGGCCTTGGAAGCATTGGCTTCCAAGACCTGACTACCCGAAAACCCTTAATGGTAAGGTTATTTTCGCCATTTAATTTGCGAGTCCTCAACTCCGTAAGAGCATTTTTCCACTTGATTCGATCCTCAAGCGGCCAATCCGGTCGAATACGGATATTTGAGGCACGAGTTTTTAGTGCGCTTTTCAATAATATGTCTCTCTCTTCGAAACTCCCGAGAACCAGCTTCAGGATTCTTCTTGGTTGGGTCTCGCCTCCAACCCATTTACCAAGTCGTATTACTTTTGTAATATGTACCCCTGAAACCTCTTCAGGTAGTACATTCCTTACCACAGACTCCACTAACTGTAGGTCATGTGCGTGTCTTTTAGCAGGGTCGTTGTCTTTCGACTCCTCTGAATTCCAAATAATTAAACTAGGGATGGGTTTAGCTTCTTTTGAAACTGTGTTCACAGCTTTCGACCGTGACGTTAGATCCTGTATTTTAACTACTGGTAGCTTACGATTAGTTTTTATTTTAACAGAGTCCTGGGAGTCAAGCGAATGACTCACAACAATGTCAGACGAAGCTTTACTATGAGACTTTGGCGGATTGGTCTGAGAGTCCACCAAGGACTTACCAAGTAAACAGTCATTAGTTTTAGTTATCTTTCCTACTCTTCTGCGTTTTCGCGTCATCCATTTTCCATCAGTCGAAACGTCTACATTAGAACAACTGGGGACAGTAATTGTTTTATCTGGGTCACCGGTTGCTGCTGTAGCAATATGGCCACCAACGTCTAATGACGTGTCACTCACTGATCGTTTCGGGGGAGAACGTTTAACTGCGGGTTGCACAGGTAGATGTCTGGCTTGCGTCGTGATAGCACTTACGACACTAACGCAATCTTCGCCATCCGTACCAATGTTATCAGTACAGCCCTCATCAACCTTCTTATTAGCCAACACCAGGAGACTAATTGCTTCCTGGATAAGCAATGTTTTGCTCGAGCAACAAAAACTACAAAGCTAATGAGAGTTGGGCTTTGAACACCTTTTATATGCAGTGGGGCTTAATCGGGTGCACATCTTATGGAACCACTTATTACACTCATCACATTACATCCCTTCATCCACGGGAAATAAGCAGTATGGTTGTCCACATTTATGAGCAGACCTAGCCATCTTGAAAATCAACTAGAACGGTGACGAAAACAGGATATGTAGAAGGATTTTCAAACCTTAACTAAATAAACCAAGTAAAAGTCGACTAAGTATGCTTCGATGCAATAAATACACAGAAGCAAAATCGAAAAACTCAATAAAATATCACTTTAACTGGGGTAGATGCAATTAAAGTGTAAACAGTAGTTTTGATGCGTAATTTACGATCAAAACAGTTAATTAACTCAACGAGAAAGAATACCACTGTCCTTTTAAATAGAGCGCGGTTAATGAAACCATTTGCTGGTGCTAAATGAGAGGTACTTAATATCACAACTATCTGTTTTATTTAAAGCCTTCTTGAAGGATGGAGACGCCTTAGAAGCGTTTCGACTCGAAGAAAAAAACCTTATGACACTCAAAATGGTATCAATTATCAGTCATCTAAAATTGGTCAGGCTCATGAGTTAGTCCCACAATTCCCTTATTATGTAGTGGTAAGTAAATCCACGAAATAAATATCTCTGTAACTTTTGGACATTGGATGCTGACCATATTAGTTTTAATGGACTCACCTAGCTGAAGGCGCTCGGTCATACATCCGCACCAGATCACGAGTGAGAACGCCGTGCTCAACAAACCCTGTAACCGTTAGCCAGATTAGATCAGACGATCCTCGAGATATTGATAGCCTATCAAATATATCTTCGAACATCCTCGCCTCTGGCTTTTGATTTCACTTGGTGTGCACGATTCATATTAGAAGGTGTTACTGGTTAAAGCGTTGTCAAACTCCGAATACCTTTGGCATCTTCATTGGTGAGCCCGATGTGATCTAGTACGCCAAATTGCAAACTTTGAGTCTGTTCCTTTTTGGGACTTTATATATCATTGCCATTTTTTATTTTTTTATATATTGTGATATTTTTTTCGTGTTTTTGGAGACATATATTTTTCACTCGTTCATTCTCGTACTTGATATTTCACTATGACTGAACAGACACCCAAGTTACTTAAGCTTAAGACTTTGTCCCCACCTTCGTTTCAATTGCACATGCACATGCAGAAATATATATTATTATTATTGTTAACTGATGCCCTTCTGACCAGACAATATCGAAGCTTGGTTCTGCTACGCAGAGGCCAAATTCTACGAGCACGGCGTGAACGGTACACGTGCACAATTCCTCACAGTAGTCAAGGCACTACCGCGTGAATCCAACAGGTACATAACACCTAATGTGTTTACTAGTGATGTTTCGGAACCCTACGAAACACTGAAACGATCGATCCTATAGACAAAGGTTAGATCAACTCCTCAATAACATCGACTTGCAACATGGTTCTGCGACAGACATGTTGCAAAGAATGAGAGAGGTTATCGGCCAAACAACCTTCGATGATGGCCTATTCAACGAAATTTTCTTATAAAAACTTCCTCAACAGGTGCAGGCTGTGCTGGTCTCGTTTCAAAACAACACCGTGGACGAGTTGGCTGCATCTGTTGACCGCATCTTAGAAATTATGAAATCTTTTTTTCAGTCAAAGAAAAGCCTCAAACGACCCAGAACCACGTAACATAGTTATGTCACACCCTTAAACGTTATCTTAAATTTCGTAACGACCGTAAACGGTCACACCCCACAAAGAAGCACTTCACGTAGGCGATCTGTCTTTAGAACACAAGAGACGCATAACCCCGACTGGTGCTTGTATCATAGCCAGTACGGAAAATCTCGAAATTGCAGAAAAACCTGCAATTTTCCGAACTCAAAATCAACCGACACGAAAAACAATTCGGAAAACTTCCCAGCTGAAAAGCGTTTACGGCAACCGTAGCCGGCGAACACAGCCGTCTGTTATACGTCACAGATGTGATAACGAGAGTTCGCTACCTCGCTGATACTGGCGCAGAAGTTAGCGTTCTTCCTGCAAATTTTAACAACCGGCTTCGCGAATCGGTTTTAAACTTACTGGCGGCAAACGGAAAGCCCATCGCCACATACAGTAAAAGGTACATTTACCTTAACGTGGGTTTACGCAAACCCATACACTGGATTTTTGTTGTTGCAGATGTTTCCATGCCAATCATTGGTATGGACCTACTACAGCACCACAATTTAATCATCGATACGCACAAATGGAGGCTAGTAGATGGAAACACTAATTTATCTGTTTGCGTAACTTCTTTTTCTGGTTGTGGATTAACTCCAGTCACAATTAAGCACAGGATAGACCCATTCTATCAGCCACTACTCGATAAGTATTCTAGGGTATACCGATCGCAACCGAAATTGCCGTGTGTAACCAACAACGTTACACATCACATAACGACTACAGGACCACCTGTATTATCTAAAGCACGACGACTAGCCCCTGAAAAGCTAAAGTTGGCGAAAAACGAGTTCGATCACATGATAGACTTAGGGATCATAAGACCGTCAAATAGCCCATGGGCATCTCCACTGCACATGGTCCCCAAAAAGGACAGCAACGATTGGCGTCCAACTGGTGACTATCGGCGATTGAATACAAAAACCATTCCCGATCGTTACTCGTTGCCTCACATTCACGATTTGACAGCTACCTTGAAAGGTACAACTGTCTTTTCGAAAATCGATTTGGTTAAAGCGTATAACCAAATCCCCATGGCTACTGACGACATACCGAAAACAGCTATCATAACTCCCTTCGGACTCTATGAATTTTTGCGAATGCCTTTCGGTCTAAGAAATGCTGCTCAAACATTCCAAAGATTCATAGACGACGTTTTTCGAGGTCTCAACTTCGTACATGCGTATGTTGACGACTGTCTAATAGCAAGTCTGGACAGAGAATCGCATCTCCAGCATCTGGATCTTGTTTTTGACCGACTACAAAAACATGCATTACTGCAAACATTCAGAAATGCCAAGTCGGAAATGACTCATTAGACTTCCTAGGACACACTATAGATGCGCAAGGCATTTGACCCCTTAGAACCAAAGTGGCGGCCATTCTGGATTACCCAGAACCGACCACCATCGAGCAATTACAAACGTTTAACGGCCTATTAAGTTACTATAGACAGTTCATACCGAAATGCGCATTACTTATGAAACCGCTAACCGACCAACTTTGTGGAAATGCGAAATCCATCAATTTGGAAGACACCGCACGAAAAGCGTTCTCCGTAGTTAAGGAAATTAACACTCAAGCAACAATGCTTGCTCATCAGGACACTGAAGCACCCATTAGTATCGCAGTAGACGCATCCGAATCAGCAATCGGAGGATTCTCACAACAATGGGTTAACCGCTCCTGGTAACCTTTGGCATTTTCTCTAGACAGTTGCTAGACACTGAACGAGGCAAAGCACATTCGGTAGGGAACTTCTAGGTATGTATTGTGCTGTACGGCATTTTCAACACTATATCGAAGGCCGTGAGTTCACCCTTTCCACTGACCATAAACCGCTTACCTTCTCTTTAAGCTCTTCTTCAGACAAGTACTCACCTCGTGAGTCTCGACAATTGGAGTACATTTCGCGGTTTACTTCAGATATTCAACACATTTCTGGAGCAAACAACGTAGTCGCAGACGCCTTGTCTCGAATAACTTCCTTGAACAGTTTCCAAGGAATCGACCTTCTTAAATTCACCTAGCTTCAAAAAGAAGACACTGATCTTCAGCATGAGTTATCGTCAACAACCCTCAAGCTACGCGTCAAACAGATGGGAACAAGTAAGGAAACCTCACTTTGCGACACATCTACAGGTAGGGATCGTCCAATCGTGCCGAAACATTATCGACGCAATGTCTCCAATACGTTGCATAAACTTTCTCATCCAGGTGTTTGTGCAACCATCAAGCTCATAGCAGAACGGTTTTGCTGGCCTGGTATGAATGAAGACTTGAGGGATTGGATACGCTCCTGTGTAAGCTGCCAAAAATCTAAGGTGATCAGACACAATAAATGTCCCTTAGGCTCTTTCAAAACTCCAGAAGCTCGTTTCGACCATGTTGATCTGGATTTGGTAGGACCTATACCAGATTCAAATGAAGCAACCACATCTGCCACAGCTTAAACTGGAGTCTGTCTGTAATTGATTGTACGTCTTCTTCGTAAGTTCATCCTGTGTCTGTCCGACAATGTATTGGATAAAGACTCTGTATTATCTACAAGGTGCTCATTAGTATTAGAATTAACAACCGAAATCGAAACAGATTCATCTGCTGCCTGGGATTTTGTACAGTCAGTATGTCGGTTGTGTAATGAAACCGCTGCTACCTAGAATTTCAACCATAGACTTAGATTATCCTCCCCCACAAAATAATGTTGGATCTTTATATCCCAAAGTTATCAATGATATGGCTTCATTTAAAACATATTTCTCACGTTGGTTAGAGTAAACATTAGAAGTGACATCATGATAAGGATAAACAGCAGTTGATATGAAATCATCCGAATTGTAATCAAAATCGAGCTCATTTAGTACTTGTGCTTCTCGGTGAACAAGTTTCCTACAAGAAACAACTGCATTATGAGGACAAATAATATTTGTTAAAACATCAAGATTTGATTCTTCCGAAATAGTTTCCTCAAATTTATTAAGAATGTCATTGCAGAGTAAAGGATCATTAGAAAAACCAGCATC